>NW_017300343.1:50703-79477 GCF_001594075.2 Trachymyrmex cornetzi
TTTTTGTGTATTTAACATTGATAATGATCCAACAGGGATCGAAACGTTTGTTTGTGTTATATTGTTTATTGCCGGCAAATTAAAGTTTTATATTCTGACTAAATGACATATTTATACTGTAATTTTTTAAAATTTCTATTTCTAACGACTAACTCTTAGCTCTTTTTCTTTCATTTTTTTTTAATCCAAATATTTCCACAAATCATTGTTATTTATCATGGTTTACATTTACAATTTTAAATAGAGACGTTTAAGCTCCCGGAACAATTATTTAACTATCGAGATGAAAATTATGGAATTGCTTTATACATCTATTTTAACTGAGCGATACACTATGCAGAAGAAGATACTCGCGACGTGTCAACAAAAATGCAAAAATAGAAAATGTGTTTAAATGTTTATTGTCTTCGTAAAACAGAGTCAGTCAATGTACAAGTAATATAATGTATGACTGCGTGTGAAGTATATACAATATATGTACGAGAGTCCGTGTGTGTATATTATTACTAAGAACTATCAATTTTAACGGTTATAACAATGTATTAATCGCCACATTAGTGTCAATAAAAACAACAGAGAAAACACTTTTTATTATATAGTTAAAACTAATCTTCAAAAGTATATGTATTCTTTGTACGGCAATTAAAAAGTTGCAACACTTTTTTTTAATAGGTTTCGAAATGCAATCTACTCTTATGGATCTATAAATAAGAATCAATCACTCGATGAGTAGGCTGAATTCTGTTAAAAAACCCGTTAAAAAAAAATGTTGCAACTTTTAATTGCTAATTGTACACATAAATGTCTAATCAATCTAATGCTTTCGGTCTGAGAAGTCCGGCCGCATTTGAAAGGTACTGACATTCTCAACTCTTTTAGCTTCTGAAGATAAATAACAAGAATTTTACCTTATTTAATCACTATTTTATAAAAGAAATATAAATCTTATTTGATGATGAAGCATGGAACGGTAAAAAAAAGTCAATACTGACTGCATTCAGCAGAAAAAGCAGCTTTGTAACTGTTGTAAGATATTCTTTAACAAGATCGATTAGTTTATATGTATATTCAAATTCAATGAGAATAAGAGCAAGATCAGCATATTAAAAGATTTTACAACAGTTGCAAAGTTGTTTTTTCTGTTAAAACGGAGTCATTGGCTGCGTTCAACAAAATGTTTATTTTGTAAGTGTTAAAAGTCTTCTTCGCGCTAATTGGATTATACTTTTAGATATAGAGGAATAGTTCTGTCTCATCGAAGAAAACTTCTAACAGTTGCAAAAAGAACATTCTGTTGAGTCAATAACTGCATTCAATAAAAAACAACAGTTTTGCAATCGTTTTATGATTCTCTGCTGAGATAGGACCATTCCTCTTGATCTAAAAGCATAACCCAATTAGCGCAAAGAAAACTTTTAACAGTTGTAAAATAAACGTTATGCTGAACGCAGCCAATGGCTCTGCGTTCAGCAAACTCAACAGTTGAGTGAGTGCTCACTGTTATTGGTGTATTCTTTTAGATCGATTAACCAGATTTTAGATCTAGAAGAATACATCATTAGCAGCGAGCGTTCACTCAACTGTTGAGTCCGCTGAACGCAGCTATTGCTCCAAGATCTCAGATGAGAAAGAATCGAACAATTTGTAAAATACCCCAAATGTTTAAACGTGATTTATTTTTTTTCTCTCTAAGCTCTCGGAACGATTCCTAGCTGTGTTTCCAAATTTACTACCTGTACTGAAAATCTACAATGTACGTCAGGGTTGGGTAGTGCTAAGTTAAAAAGATAAAAGTTAAATTAAAAAATTAAAAAGTTAATTAATTTTAATTTAACTTAGTTATATTTTAAACTCTTAACTTTTTAACTTTTTTAATTTAGTTACATTTTATTAGTAACTATTAACTTTTAATTTGATTTTTTGAAGTCAATCCTTAGATACAATGCGAGAGACTAATGAGTATAAAATTTAGTAATTTTATACTGTATAATCCTTACTGTGAACAAAAATAATCTGATTCTTTAATAAATAAGCTGTGAGAAAGGAAAAATTATATAAAATAGAATACAAACTTTTCCTTTTTTTTTGGTTGTCCATTCAAACCAAATTTAACTTTTTAATTACTTTTTTTTCAACTTAACTTTTAATTCAATTAATTTTATTATGGATTAACTTATATTTTCATTAAGTTAAATTTTCAAGGCTGTTAACTTTAACTTAACTTAGTTAAAAAAAAAGTTAACTTACCCAATCCTAGTGTACGTGATGTAAACTATAAATTTTCAGTACTGGCAGTAAATTGTGAAATGCAGCCATCGTCAACACGCTTAAAATTTCGCGCCATGTGCTGAATTTACACTGCACCCGATTTGCGTCGTACGACGCTCTGGAACCAATCAAAAAACAGGATTCCAATGATACGAAGTAAAATCCATCGGAATCCTGTTTTCTGATTGGTTGCAGAGCGTCGTACGACGCACATCGGATGCAGTGTGAATTCAGCAATATACGAGCGGCAACCGTACGATAAGCAGCTGCATCGCCGTCGATGCGTTTGCGAACGCGCGATTAGGACGCGACTCAATGGACACCGACACGGGCTGCCTGTCAAATATATGGGTTTCACGCGACGCTTCTTTCGAATGAGCTTGGCGGTGTTCTGAGGACATGGTGCAATGTGGCATCCGACGGTGGCCATAATAACGCGCGTGAACCACATTGGACTTCCACGAGGACCGCCGAGCAGAATGTAAGTGTGTGCCGCTTCATTTGTAATGCACATCGCGCGCCCTGTACGCGCGATGTTTCCCCTTTTCCAATCTCGCGAATTTCCCATGGGACGCTTGTCCCAGGAAATCCCGACGTGCGACGTGTTAATATGCTCCCATTCGCGTCGTTAAAAGTATATCGTTTTTCCTTTGATATCCCGCGATTGTCTCTCGCCGCTCGATATTGCGTTCGCCTGACCACGTAAGGAACTCTGATTAATCAGTCATGTCACAGATGAGATCTCGCATTACTTTCTGGTCGTTAGATTTGCGTGACACGATACCACGGAATAGCTTAAACGTCTGCGAGAATTACTGCGTATAGTAATGGAAATTGAATTTAAAATTTAACAGTATATTGTAAAAAGGAGTAGAATGTGTTCATTGAATATGTATTATGTATATTATATATACGTATATTTGTGTTGATAAACTTGAAAAAAAATTGACAGTATATTGCAAAAAAGAGTTGAACATATATGTTATATTTGTGTTGATAATGTTTAAAAAAATTGATATATTACAAGCAGAAAGTGAGTGTGATATGTATATGGAATGTTGTATGTATATCCATATTTTGATAAAGTTTATAGAAACGTCGATTTTGCGTAATGTGATTAATATAAGTTATTTAATTTCTGATATGAAGATCAATGTTATTTGAAATTCAGAAAGAGTATATTTTATGCATGATGACTTTAAATGCAAAATTTAAGTTGTATATAATTTTGTTGTCTTTAGATATTACACAAAGACTAATAATATTTCTGATATAGTTCTCTTATTTTTAAAAGCAGAAATACCAATATAAGATAAGAAACTGTAATATATAATCTTTTAATTCAATTTTATTAATTATTTATATTAATCTTTTTTTTTTGTATTATATTACGAGCAGATGAACTCAGAATCTCAACGGCAGCATTATGTATTACTACGATGAAAGATGCTAATTCTTAAGGAGCTCTGCTTCTGTTGAAGTGGTTCTGGTTCAAGAGGCCTGCTAAAGCACAATGAGAGCCATTGTATCAATCGTGCTGATCACACTGCTGTGTGGCATAAGCTTAGCCCCTATCAATGCCATTAGGAAATGTGCCAGTAGAAAGAAAAATGTTGAAAATCTTTCTTTGAAGCAGAATTCAGCAGGTGTACCTGAAGTTGCATCCAATGATCATAATGTATGTTTTTTTCATAATAAGCTAGTGTGCTTTTTGAAAATGATGATTAAAAAATTATATAGTATAAACAATATGTTCACACTAATTACAAAATATTTAAAATAGATATCTGACTCTTAGGTAAATGAAGATGTCAAATTTGAGATATGTAATAATTTCTGCCATGCCTTATGGCAAGAAGATAAAACGGCAAATGGCACTGAAATAAGTATTTTGTCTCAAGGTATATATCATGTAGTTTATTCTGCATAAATGATCATTATTACATAAAAAAATATAAAATATATTATTATTGTTTTGATATGGAC
The DNA here is from genome assembly GCF_001594075.2 of Trachymyrmex cornetzi. Taxonomy (NCBI): domain Eukaryota; kingdom Metazoa; phylum Arthropoda; class Insecta; order Hymenoptera; family Formicidae; genus Trachymyrmex; species Trachymyrmex cornetzi. Next base: position 54,958 of record NW_017300343.1, read on the forward strand.
TAGGTTGTTGGAAACAGTCTGGTGAACAAAAATGCGAAAATACAGAATGTGTTGCACTCCAGAGATCTACAAAAGCTTTGAACAACACAAAGTTTTGTTGCTGTCACGGAGATTTTTGTAATCTCAACATTACAAGCTCCAATCTTGCAGATCCGGACAACAAAATATTTAATCCTCTTTCGTCGCAAAAGAGTCAGCCAAGTAAGATAACAGTATTAATAGCAACTAATAATTACTATATAGTAGAATATTTTATATTTATTTTTAGCTTGATATTTCATAGAAACGATAATTAGAAAATATTTTTTTAAATACATTATTTTGTAATATTTTTCAGCTACAGAATATCTTGAACAGTCAAACTATGAACGATTGTTGCTTATTATAGTAACCGGCGTAGCATGTACATCGCTAGTAATATGTACTATATCCATGATTATATACAAATCCTCTCATAACAATATTTTAATAAGATTAGGAAAGTCATTATCTTACAATGATCAGTTCATGGATAGCACAGCATTAAGAACTGGTACTTACACTGTTGATCATTTGAAACTCGCAAATATTGTAGGTATGTTCTTTTTTATCAAATTAATAATCCTTATGTATTTAATATTATAATAAATAAATGCTTAATTCCGTTTATTATAATGTATATTATAATCACAGGTCAAGGACGATACGGATCAGTTTGGCAGGGCAGTATGGGAGACCAAGATGTTGCAGTTAAAATATATCCATCACATTATCGCAATTATTTTCAGAATGAAAGAGATACTTATTGTCTACCTTTTATGGAACATCCATCATTATTAAGCTATTATGGTTGGCATTTTTTATTGAACTTAAAACAAATTATATTAAAACCAGCGATATAATATGAAAACGTTTTCTTTTTTTTAATATTTGATTACTTAATACCAGAATATAAAATTAATATTTAATTTATATTTCCGTTTTAGGTGTGGATGAAAGAATAAGCATGGAAGGTAGTATTGAATATCTTTTGGTACTCAGTTTTGCTCCAGGTGGTAGTTTAACAGAATTCTTACGAACTCACACTATTGATTGGAACACATTCTGCAAAATGAGTCTTTCCATTGTTAAAGGACTTGCTTATTTACATACGGATATACGCAAAGGTGGTATGTATTGCATTACTTGTTCAAAAAGTGTGGAAATATTTAAAATATTCTTGGTTACTGTTTTTCGTTAAAGTAAAAAAAATGTAATTAGATAATTCTAATATTAATATTTATATAAATATTAATTTTTAGACAAGTTTAAGCCATGTATTGCACATAGGGATATAAATTCAAGAAACATATTAATTAAAGCTGATGGTTCTTGCTATATTTGTGATTTGGGATTAGCAGTTCAAATCTCTGGATCGAAATATTATTCTAATGGAGAGGAGCAGCATGCCGAACTAAAATCAATTAATGATGTGAGTATCAAAATATCTAAGATTATGTATATTCTACAATTCAATCTCTATCAAAATCTATTATACTAGGTGGGCACTCTGAGATACATGGCGCCAGAAGTGTTGGATGGTGCTGTTAATTTACGAGATTGCGAAAGTTCTTTAAAACAAATAGATGTTTATGCAATGGGTTTAGTTCTTTGGGAACTGATTACAAGATGTTCTGATGTTTATATTCCTGGATCAGATGTACCGCAATATAAACAACCATATGAAAATGAAATAGGTTTGTGTATAAAAATTATTTCTCAAAATCGTGATGAATTTATATCTTATTTAAGTTATTTATGAAGTATTTTTATTTATATACTTTTTAGGTCTTCATCCAACGTTTGAACAAATGCAAGCCTTAGTATCACGTAATAAAGCAAGACCACTTTTAGAAGGTAACTTAGTAGATAGACCGGGAGTGCGTTTGATTAAGGAAACTATAGAAGATTGTTGGGATGCTGATGCTGAAGCTCGTTTAACTGCTTTGTGTATAGAAGAACGACTTTCAGAATTGCAATCTCATCGTGGTAATGCATTTATCATTATATTTAGCAAACTATATGATTTTTACATTTTCTAAAAGGAAAATAAATTGTAGTAACAATGCACTTTACTGATGGAAGTCCAATGGTGAATTCTCACTGCACCTTAGTGCCTTCAACGACAAACAGTCTTTATAGTGAATCCTCGCATCATGACAATGTACATGTTGTTCAACTTGCATTGAACATGGTGCAAGATAGTAATACTAACGACAGTGCAATAGCTGAAAACTTAGTTACATTATCACCATCTGACAGCGTTGCTCATGAACACAGTTGTAAGTAATTAATAATATTCATTTATTTTTACTACACAACACAAACTAAAAAAACTGAAGTTTTCCAGAAAATGAGTTTAAATGTTTTGAATCATTAAAATTTTATAATATTAATTTTTAAATATGTACTTTTGATTTTTTAATAATTGATTATAGAGGAATAAAAGGCTGTGATCCGATTCACGCTCACAATACTCGTGAGCATCATTTAGCATTTAGCCTTGTTTAACATTCAATAAACAAATGATTCCAAGAGTGAGTGCAGCCAAAGTATGTTCTTTTAATCCTTGGACGCAATATCTTACAGATACACATTTGCCATTTAACCATAACTTGCTACTATTCTTGTATCTTTCATTTTTATTCGTGTATCAAAATTGATTTATTTCTGTTTATTATTTTTAAATTCAAATTGATCATATGTTTATTTCTTGCTCTTACGTTTAAATTATTTTTTTGTTTCTTGTATACGAGTTATTTTTACTTTTATTTTGTAAGACTAAATAAAAACTAAAGACTGTATAAAAAAAAAGTTTAAAGACTAAATAAAAAAAGATTAAAATAAAACGTTAACTTATTAATTAAAAGTACCTTGAGTATGAGAAAAAAGAAAGTTAAAGAACTCCTAGATTTTCGTAAAATTTTTAGTATTGTATCAAATTAAACAGCTGAGCATGTATTTGAAATATTTTTATCTAAAATATCGTATTTGCAATATAAGTGTATTTTGTAAAAACACTTATATTGCAAATACGATATTACTACTTATATTGCAAATACGATATTACTACTTATATTGCAAATACGATATTAAATACAAATACTGTTTTTCAAGTAAAAGTATTTCAAATACATACCCAGCCCTGAAATTAAATTTTTTATAAGTTATTTTTTATAATCAAGAAGCTCTAAAATTAATTTTGAGTAACAAACATAAAATCTTATTATTATTAGACAAATTATTAATCAAGGACCCGGACCGAAAAATTTCGGTCCGGATAATGGTTCGAGGCTAAATCCAACTTTTGCTCAACTTTTGCTTCCAGTCCTTTGATCATAACGGATCTGTTTGGATTTCGGCCCTTTTTCGATTCCGGTTTTCGGTAATTACATATCTGTAACGGTCACTGTTATCACTAAAAGAACTGGAACTGATACCGAAATCGAAAGTTGAATTGCCTCGAACCATAATCGTAATCAAACCGAAATTTTAATCCATAATGTAATTTCGGTTCAAGTCCCTGGTTATTAGTAGAGTATATCTCTGAGATACACGTTCACGGTTTTTATTAGATTCTCGTTTTTCTTTTTGCAAGCAACTCAAATGATAATTTTTTAGTTATGTCGTTGTGTAGTATATGAGTATGATATTCGATATCTATCACACCATCCATTTTATATTTCTATAATTTCATTTTCCACATTATTTTTAATAATCTCGTTTCAGTCAAAAATTCAAACGAAGTAGCCACATATAATCATACTCAAACGCTTCAGCCGTATCAGGGCAGAAATCCGTGTATGGAAAGAAATTTAATGTTGCAATCAGATTCGTTGGAAGATTTAAGCTGTAACGGTAACGTTCTCGTCGATAAATCACTGAAGCATGCGTGTAATGATCAATACAAAACTGGAACAGAAGCACAAGGCTTAGTTTCGCACGATTATTTAAGTCAACATACTACTCAATTAACACAACTTAGGCCGGCAACGCCTATACCATATGTTCAAAATGTTATTTCCGATGAAGGATCATCTTCTTATGGTAAGAGAAAGCAGACAAATGTACAGGACACGTCTCTTCAAGAAAGCCCACGGAAAAAATTATTCGCCTGGCCCAATTTAAAGAAATTGCTCATCAATAAGAAAATGTATCCATATAGCAGATACCAAATAGATAGAGAAGATTCTAAGTCAAATTTATTATCAAAGCAAAATGTCCAAATTAAAACTGTAGAAACGAACGTAACAATTTCACCTGGAGGAAAGTATGTAAATGGTATTATTGGTAAGACTTCTACTTCGGCGATGCCAGTAGAGAAGAATGACAAAAATATCGCACAAATAGGGAAGCAAAAACAGTATGAGAGTGATAATGCGACGTCTAACGCGCGTCCTTCCACTTTGCCTCTCGTAAATTTAAGAAATAAAAAACGAGAAAATAATCTAAGCAGACAAGAAAGCATAGATAAATTTAATGAAGTCTTTAATGTGGGTTCGAATGTAAACAACGCACTGAAGGATCCACATATGAGAATAAAAACACCCGGTGATTTGCCGCCGTCTGTTAGGAAAGTTCGCGGTCGAGCGCAATCAACGGCGCGATTTTCGCTTTACGATGATCGCATGATGTGCAATATTCTGAACGAAGAGGACGATCAAAGTGACAAAGCCATTTGGAATTCTGTGCCATTTGGTATGGATCTCGGTGATAGTGATGGAAAACATTCACCAACGAAACTTGGTACCAAAAATGTTACGTGCTTTTAATCAGATATTAATGTATTTGTAAAGTCTTTATGTCTATAATATATAGAGTCAAGAAAAAAAGAAACGCTGTAAGGTATCTTCAGCTTCGATTTATGTACAGAATTTGTGTATAAGAATAAGTAAGATTTTATACTCGACGCAAAATATATTACTACGATACATACTTAAATAATGAAATTTTAAAAAAATTAGAAATGTAATCAGAAGCTCGTGCTATTAAATTGATTTGTCATGTTATATTGATAGCGTACTTTGGACGTAATGAATGCTTTTGATGAAGTAGATGATTGGGTATGACAAGTTCACATAATAATTACGGATAGAAAATAGAAAATCAAATGGACGTAATCTATATACGCTGAAATGTGAGAAATGAGTTTATTATGAAACTGCTTTCATATATACGATATTTGTGATTTATTGTAATTCTTTATATTCTCAATGTTCTTTTCGATTTAATAGAATTAATGAATTTTCAGTGTAATTGATAAACATGGACAATCAATATTAACATTTACATCACATTATAAGATATTAACATCTCAATGTATAATTGTTTTTTACTTTTTTCACAGCATTTAAAAGACATAATTTCTGTGTAATGTAAAACAATCTCTTAATGTCAATATTTACAGAATATTCTCCATCTGATATTATTAGCTCAAAGACTTGTGAAATTATGGACGAAAGTACGTAAAGGCTTTTATTATCGATTTTGTATACTTTTTCTTCACGAGAGGAGACTGTGTATTTCCTTCCTTCTATATATATATATATAAAGTTTGTTCATTAATATGCAACGATATATTTATCAGATATATATAAATCTACTATTAATGCAAAGCCATGGATATTAATATAGGTGATTGTAATTATAAAAGTAGAAATAGTAAAAAGATATATTTGAGCACAAAGTATAATTATATCGGGTTATATGAAAATTATTTTTCCTGATCCCGTAAGCTCACTGTAAATACCTGTAGTATAAAAAATATTCAAATGTGCGTTAAACATACTTGTTATGTTATGTTATGTTGAAGATATCGTAAAGTTTTATGTTATACATTTTGCGATACTTTATCTTATGACATGTTATTATTGACAAAATTAAAATAATATTCATAATAAAGCAACTCATAATAAAGTATGTCTTCTGTCAACAATTTTCGTTCTTTTATTTAAAGCTAAGTAAACATTTACATATAATAATGGAATATGTTTATGAGATAAATTAGAATAATTTTTCTGAAGATATTTTAGTTTTTAGATAAAATAAAAATTAATTTTTTAAATTGTTCGACTTCCTATATATTTTTAAATTCTTGTATAAATGTTATATAAAAGATCAACATTTATTTTATTTAATAAATTATGTTTTTTAGTGTTTATTCATTAAATATTCTTAATTTTTTCTTTCATTAAAAATGCGATGTACTTATATTTTTAAGTAATGTAAACATAATAATTATAATGTACAATTTATGTCATTAATAGCATAATAATTCTTTAGATCAAACTATGTGTATCGTAATATGTATATGTGTAATTTGTATATATACACAAATAAGTTCTTTTTTAATTTAATTAACTTTCCGCGTTACATCTTACGTCACTGAAAACTTCGATTACACTATTTACACTTTGAGTAACACTGAACACAATCGACATTTGGAGCGACGTGGGTTGGACGACGTGAGTACTTTGGTACTTCACGTGGAATCGTATTAATAAAGTTTACATTTGTAAAAAAATATTTGATATTAAAACAAATTGATAATCATGACTATCGTAACTCTTTTAAGCCGCAACGTCAATTTGAGTCAGTTATCGAAGCTGCGACCGTGTATTTACGGAGTAAGATTTTAACCTTCACTAAATTTTTAGGTTATGAGTTTCAATCACTTTTGCATAATTCAATAACGCAGAAATTTCAGTATGATTTACCGTACTACGTAATTTTTCTAGCAAAATGTGCGATTTTTTGCATCGCCCGCTAAATTCGCTGAACACAAATCGTTGGAGAAGCTCAGGAACATTGGTATATCGGCACACATCGATTCCGGAAAAACTACTTTAACCGAACGTATCTTATATTATACCGGTAGAATATCCGAGATGCACGAGGTAAATCTAAAATTTAATCATTATACGTGCTTTGTAAGTGAACTAATTGTTTGTTTCTATAATGTGGATAAGAAAAGAAAATCAATTCTCTCTAAAGATTAATATATTATTGTGAAAAAATGACACATTTATCAACACATTGTTCATACAGAAAAGTTTCACAACTCTGGTAAAGGATGAAATTTATACAACCCGACTGTAATTGCACTGTTCAAATTTTAAAAATTCTTGACAAGTAATTTAAAAAATTACATTATAATTGAAAGTATAACACGTGGAAAGAAAGTAAAGTTTTGCACATTATTCTGATTAAAATGTTCTAATTCAGAAAAATAAAAAAAATATTATATTGAAAAATTGATAATTTTGAGTTGCATCTATCAACTTAGCATATATATATATACAGGATGATTTATATAAAGTGACTGATTTAATTATTAGCAAAATTTAAAGATATATGAAAAAATAGTTTATATCAATGTATTCAGTACAAAGGAGAACATTATGTAGTAGAAACAATTATTTTATGGATGGAGGTGTTCGGAACATTTCAAAGTCAACTTAATTTTATGAAATTCTGTATTTTTTATTTCATTGTATGATAACCCTTTTTAAGACAAGTTCATGGATACATTATAAAGAACATTTAAGGTTAATCTTTTGGTCACAAAATTGGACTCGATGGACTTGGCAAATAATATTATTTGATGTGTATGTCTATGTTTATAACCTTAATGGAGAAATGTTGTTACTCAAGTCTTAACACTGAGTATAATAGCTCATTACAGTAATTCATAAGTTATGGACATTTTGATCACTTTCAGTGAATATGAAAGATGTATAACTGAAATTGCAAGAGTATCAAATGAATGCCATAGGTGATGTCTAGATATTCACAAAGTCACATAACTTTTGTCTGACTTTTTTCAATTCCATATCACCTTCTTGAGACATTCTAGTATCATTTCAAATGAAACACCTTGTATATATAGATATATATAATAATACTAAATTTTTGCTGTTAGGTAAAGGGAAAAGATAATATAGGTGCAACTATGGACAGCATGGAATTGGAAAGGCAAAGAGGCATCACTATTCAATCTGCTGCCACATACACATTATGGAAAGATCATAATATCAATATCATCGATACACCAGGACATGTGGATTTTACAGTGGAAGTTGAAAGAGCTCTGCGTGTCTTGGATGGTGCTATCCTCGTCCTATGCGCTGTAGGTGGTGTCCAGTCGCAAACTCTAACTGTGAATCGACAGATGAAGAGATATGGCGTACCTTGTTTAGCATTTATTAATAAACTGGATAGAATGGGTGCAAATCCAGAAAGAGTTCTACAACAGATGAGGAGCAAACTGCATCACAACGCTGCATTCGTACAGTTGCCGATTGGTTTGGAAAATAATACAAAGGGTGTAGTTGATATAATTACGCAAAAAGCAATTTATTTTGAAGGAAATTTCGGAGAAATTGTTAGGGAGGATGAAATTCCAAAGGACATGAACGCAGGTATAAAATAATAAGTTCAAGGTACATTTACATTCTATAAAGTTTTAAAATTTATAAATTTACTAAATTTGAATTATGTCAATTAGAGGTAAATAAAAGAAGACAAGAATTAATCGAGCACTTAAGCAATGCAGACGATATATTTGGTGAATTGTATTTGAATGATACAAAAATAACTGAAAAAGATATTATGGATGCCATACGCAGAAGTTGCATAAAAAGAAAGTTTACACCTGTGTTGGTTGGTACTGCATTAAAGAATAAGGGAGTTCAACCATTATTAGATGCGGTAATAAACTTTTTACCAAATCCAGGAGAAGTACAGAATTATGCTCTTCGAGAAAACTCTGAGTAAGTTTTTTATATTAGTATGATTTGCTTGATATATATGTAATAATCTATGAACAAATTTTAGTGGCGAATCTATCAAAATTTTATTGGATTCTGCTCGTAATGACAAAAATCCTTTCGTTGGATTGGCATTCAAGTTGGAAGCTGGAAGATTCGGTCAATTAACATATTTTCGTTGTTATCAAGGAATATTAAAAAAATCGGAAAATTTGTATAATACAAGAACACGAAAGAAGGTAATTATGTATATAAGCATACAATATTATAATTATCACTAAAAAAATATTTTTTTCTAAATGCCATAATTATATTTCAGGTACGAACACAAAAATTAGTTAGACTTCATGCAAATCAAATGGAAGATGTTACAGAAGTTTATGCGGGAGATATATTTGCTATATTTGGAATAGACTGTGCTTCTGGTGATACTTTTGTCAGAGATTCTAAGTTAGATTTGTCAATGGAATCGATTTATGTTCCTGATTCCGTGGTATCTATGTCTGTACAAACAAAACATTCGAAAGATCGAGATAATTTTGCTAAAGGCATTGGCCGATTTACCAAAGAAGATCCAACCTTACGTTTCCACTATGACACAGATAACAATGTAATATTTTTTATATCACTTTTAACAAAGATCACTTTTGTCTTTGAGATTTATGTTTTTTTAACTTATATCTTTTATAGGAAAGTATAATTTCTGGTATGGGCGAATTGCATTTGGAAATTTATGCGCAAAGATTAGAACGTGAATATAATTGTCCAGTCATTCTTGGAAAACCAAAAGTTTCTTTCCGCGAGACTTTAACTGAACCGTGCGAATTTGACTATTTTCATAAGAAACAATCTGGTGGTGCTGGCCAATATGCTCGTGTGATTGGAATTATAGAGGTATAAATTTAATAGATTTGTATCATTAATGTTTATATTATTTATCAATATCGCATTTTGAAATTTTTTTATTTTGATGTTTTTTTCATGAAGAAAAATTTGTTTTTTCAGCCCTTGCCACCTACGAAAAATACAATCATCGAATTTTCGGATGAAACTATAGGAACCAATGTCCCGAAACAGTTCGTTCCAGGTGTAGAAAGAGGTTTCAGGACAATGTGTGAAAAAGGTTTGCTCAGTGGTCACAAACTCGCTGGAATTAAGTTCAGGTTACTCGACGGCATGCATCACTGCGTCGATTCTTCGGAATTTGCCTTCTTCCATGCCGCGCAAGGTGCTGTTAAAGATGTTTTTGAAGCTGGTAACTGGCGAGTTTTGGAGCCGATTATGATAGTTGAAGTAATTGGCCCGCAGGAATTTCAGGTGCAATAATATTGCCTATACATTCATTTTGCATTTATACATCTTACTGCTTTCCATTAGACACACAATTTTTCACGCGTTTGTTTATAGGGTTTGATATTAGGACAACTCACTAAGAAAAAAGGAATCGTAAACTTTACGGAAGTGATAGATGAATGGTTCACAATCATTGCGGAAGTGCCACTTAACGAGATGTTTGGTTATTCCGCTGAATTGAGATCGAGCACTCAAGGCAAAGGAGAGTTTACAATGGAATATGCAAGATACAGCCCTTGCTTACCGGAAGTACAGGAACAACTTGTTAGACAATATCAAGAATCACTGGGAATAGTAACTGAGAAATCTCAAAAATCGAAAAATTAACTATAGAATAAATGAATTTCTTGTTTTTTAGTGAAATTGCGCAATATTATCATGAATGCTATAAACGCATTATGTCAATATACGCATTGTTTATACTTACATATTTAATATACTCGACGTAAACCGATAAGTAAGTTACTAGTAATATATATAATTAATGAACGGTAAAAAAACAAATATGCAAAATTCGTATACTTAAACGTGTACAAATGTCTCGAGTTGTAAATATTAGTCAATGTCTAAAAATATGTGATACAAAATACGAAATAAATATGTAGAAAATAGTTTTTACCTCCGTACACGTATGAAAAATTGTTTTATTTTACCATTTACTTTTAGATAATATTTATCTTAATATGTTATGTAGATATATACATAACATTCTTAATATTAGAATAAAATAACAAAAATGACAGGATTATAATTTTTTTCTAAATATTCTAATTTGGTATAATCATTTTCTTAGATCTTTCACGATTTGTTGTAATATGTTAATGATTAATAACCTTTCTCTGTTTATATTGTCATTAAATAATTAATTTATTTTCTTCAAACCTTTTTTTAAAATGTGTATATTATACACACACGTATATATGTATATATATATATATAAATTGTTGATAGTGCCTAGTATTAATTGTACAATAAAAAGTTATAATTCATTTATGTTCTTTCTAGCTACACTTTATGTAATTAGAAGCCATATACTTTCTTCTAATTATCATCTTACAATACTTAATCATGCTTATTATAAAAATGTGAAGAATACAATGTTGGATAGTACAAAAAATCTACTGAAGCTAGTATCAAATTACGCAGCGCAGATTGAAGATCGCAAGTTGGAAATTAGAATTTGACCAATTGGTACAAATTTAATTGTTCGAAACTATTTTTCAATTTGCAAATCTTCGATTCTTGATTGTTTCATATAGAGTTAAAATTTGGATGACGCTCCCTCGGTTGTCATGACGACGATGCCTCGCCCGTCGTCAGGTGGCGCGGCGATCGCTCACAGAATGCGACGAATGCGACGCCGTGCTGAGTGCTCGCCGTGTAGCGTGTAGCCGACGCCGAGAAACCGAATCGGTGCGCGATCAGGATCAGTAGCGGCACTGACATTCGGGGGAGTAGACGGCACGCGTGGTACCCGTGTGTACTCCTCTGTCGCACTCTGTTCCCGTAGCACGAGCGGATCGGAGCGCGCGTCGCGCGCGGGTGCTACGCCAGGAAGGCCGTTTCCGCCTTTCCGGTCGCGGTCGCCGCGCATCGCCGGGGCCGCTGCATTGCCTGCGGACCGCGCCGCGTGTGCCCGTGTCCGAAAAATGTAATATGGCGATGGTTGCGTCGAACATGAGCCGCCACATACAGAAGCAGCTCACCAGGAGCCTCGAGAGGATCCTGGAGGAGGCGCACCTGAGCGGCGAGCTCAAGCTGAGCGGCCGTAAGCTCAAAGACTTCCCGAAAGTCGGGAAGGCCGGCGCGGCTAAATACAATCTGCAGGATACCGTAATCGCCGGTGAGTCCTCATTTTTTCCCGGGGTTTTCCGGAGTCATCCCCTTTTTTTTCTTTTCGCTTTCTTGCCGAGCGCACGAAACGCGAGAGAAACAGGAATCACTGGTTCAAACATCGATTTTTGCGTTTTGTAAAATTTTGTTTATGTCCTCTAATCTTGTTTGTTTGATGCGCTTCTTCACGACGTCGCCGCGCGTCTTATGTCACGGCGAACCCGCGTGTGTTCAATGCTCGACGGATTGACGGCGTTGTGTCGATTGTAGCTATTGTAGCTCCGAAATTCTCGATCAGCGCGTGAACGTTTCGTAAATGACATTTATCAGGGTGTTTATTGTCTGGGAAAACGTAGAAACCTGGAATTTTCAGATTTTTTTATCCTTAATAATCAAGGATTTTCATGGAATTTTATCCAGGCGTTTTATATATATAGGGAAATTTTTGAAATTTTACTTTCAAATTTCAATTATATGTCTCTTTCTGAAAACAATGTTTTTTTAATCATTTTTTCTTGATAACGCAAAATGACAGTTATGAATAAGTACAACATACACATCCGTATATTTATATACATTCTTGTGTGTTTCGCGTATTTTTATATTATACAAATATCAGGATAACATTAAAAGACAATGTATCGATAAAGTAATAGTGATTTTCCTTATTTTATACGTTTGTGACTAATTGTAGAAAATGACAGATATAATCTCGTTGAATTTTTATCTTCTATGAATTTTTAATACATAGCTTGTTTGGGTTGTGTTTGACTTCAATTTATTTTAAAGAAAGTTGCATTAAGAGATTTTCTAATCTTATCTGACATTTTGAACAAAAATACCTTCAAAATGTGAGAATTCTTTTACAAGATTTCAGAAAACACTCTGGTTATGCAGAGAGGTGCGATCCAAGTTCCGCGATATCACTCTTATTATTTTTAAAAATATGTATCTAAATATAATTATCTATTTTCGGTAAATATGTTCGAAAGTTTATTTTCGGCGAAAATACAAGAATTTTAGAAAAATTTCGATACTTTTATTACTCCTGATAACGCTTGCATAAAAATATTGATCTAAATTTAGTCTCTTTATTTTTATTTGCATTTTTTTTAAATATATTCGAAAACATACGAAGCTTTGGAAAAACATCGATACTTTTATTTCCCATAATATTTATTTGTGTATCCTCGAATAAGGTTATTCGTTATCTCGGTGGATTTGGATCAATGTTGTATGCAAATGGGGAATTGAGAATTTATAAATTTTTGCCGATTTTTCGCGATTTGCAATTAGCCATCAGCATTCTTGTCTAATGCATTGAAACGTATTTTTAATATATATCAAGCTTTTATAATATGATTAATACTTTAGAGATTAGTAGCTATATATTTAGTAGCTGACCATCATTTTATCATAGACGCGAAGTTTGATTGAACATCAACAATCGAGAATATACCATTCAACAAAAATATCTGTTCCAATTCTCAGCAACATAAAAATCTCTATACTCTCTCTGATGGAAATAATTAAAAAATTCCTTCAAAAGGTTTCTTCTTCGAGTCTTCACGTCTGCAAGATTTTAATCTACAAGTTAAAATGTGTAATAACTACCTACTATAACTACCTACTACTATAGGTACTACTACTATAACTACCTACTACTATAGGTACTACTACTATAACTACCTACTACTATATATAACTACCTACTACTATGTGTATTACTACTAATGTTTATTCAGAGTATCTCAATTAAAAATAAACTATGCTCATATAAAAGTTTTCTTTAAATTTATTGGTAGTTATTATAAAAAAATTATATTCATAAGGGAGAATTATTTCTTGGTGATGAATAATAATATTTCATTGGAACGCTGCAGTTAATTCCCTTGGATCATTCAAGGAGCGAATACATAGTACCGTTTGTGCCAAGTGCAATGACCAAAGAAACCTTTAAGCATTACCTAACGCACGTGCACCTGCCAAGTTCGACATCTGGCGTGCATTACTCATCGGTAATTGCAACTGATTGCAAGGACTTTGTAGCAAACATAAGACTGGCAGATTTATTAAACATTCTGCTAAGCACCCAGACGGCACTTTGAAAACATTACAGCGAATTAGATTCGCATTCTCATCGCATTGCATCTATGCTTAATGTCTATTCTTCGAGGTCCATTTCATTTTTAATCCAATCTGAAATATGAATATTTATATTTTGACTATTTTGCGATTACAAATAGTTAAGTCTGAGCCAATAACGAGTTAACGGTAAATCATTGGGCTAAAAATAAGATAGTTGATGTATAAATAGTATTTAATTTATGTTAACAGTTATTATGTTAACAATTTATATTAACAGATTGCGAAGAGATTCTATTTTTTACGCCAGCTTTATTTTTTCACTTTGTAAAAGATAACAAAACCACATTTATTATAAAACTTAAAAAAATAATCAATTGAAATGGATTTCTCATTATATTACGTACGTAATCAAACATGATATATATACATTTTTATAAATATGTCTAAATTTAATATAGTATCATAGAGTGTATAATTTTATTTTAACAACAAAAAACTCCAAAACCAGGGCGAATTATTTTAAAACTAAATATACATTAAGAGAAACAAGAATCTCGTGGCTCAGTTTATTTCACTCGGTATAATCCCTGCACTGCAGACATTAAGATTCTTTTTTTGACTGCGCTATTTACTCCCGCACGTATCCCTTGGCTTCGCACATAAAAATGCTCATAAAATTCATGCCGTAGGCTCCCGGGAGTCAAACTCATACCTCTGTGAAGTTACTATTAATTCTTTGTATACCGATTAGCAATAGAAAAAATACTGAAAGTACTGGAAATTCTGGAAATACTGGAAATACTGGAAATTGTTGGAGCTTGGGTAAAGTTTATAGAAAAAGTACGAATTTACTACACTGACGTATCATTATCATACATAAAGAGACATGTCTGTACAAGATGAGCACAAATGAGCGTGACAAAACGGATTAGGAAAATGTAAACTCGTGGGATCTCTTCATAATGAAATTACATAAATAACGCAGATAACACACATATATGTACATATTCTTTTTTTTCAATTGCAAGGCGAAATAATATTTAATGTTATCACATATACGATACGCTCCATGTTAACAAGACGTAATTATTGTTTTTATGATGACATAACACTGCTTCGTTTGTTTGAAAGTCTAACACGAGTATCAAAGATACAATATTTCGTTATATCTTATTATTTTCGACGTATATTATTAGGTGTTAAACTTAATTCCTGCCGTTTTTCGTTTCCAAAATTGATTTGTTTCGAAGGGAAGATGAATGAATACCTTAATCAAAGTAATTTCCTCCATTTTTCTATTTTAATACTAATTAATAATATTTTATTAATAATACTTTGATTAAGGTATTTCCCTTCGAAACAAATCAATTTTGGAGACGAAAAACGGCAGGAATTAAGTTATTGTAAAATTATTGTAAGACAAAAAATTATTGTAGATAATTACCAGATAATTAATAGATACGTAACTCTAAAAAAAAATGTTCGATATATCTACGAATTGTTTTAGTAATATTCCTTTTCCGTATCGTTCCACTTTCTGTAATAGTAAAATCATGTCGACGTGATGCGAAATTCTCGAGACGAGTGAAACGATGAGAAATGAGGAAAAAGAAAATCAAGCGCCGAAGTTATGCATCCGTGGGCTTATTTCTGTCGCGCCGCATAAACGCCTTGTGTGCGCGACCATGCAATCGTGTCCGTAACTCTTTCGCGTCGAGCACAAAAGACTTTCCGCGTTATAATTTTCGCGCCCGATAGATCGACGTCCTGCTTCTCCTTTTATCACCGTAGTTCGGCCTGAATGTAAAACGCGACATGGCCGAGCGGCGACCGCGGAAAATCAGCCGCGGGATTACGCTATCGCGGCGCGCCTATTATTTCCTGTTGTCGTAATAAGTACATGCTTGACAGCCGATAATTCCAAGAGTAACGAGAATTATGCGCATAAGTATTTAGAGCTCGCGTGTCAAAAGTTTTGATATTATCATTGTCAGTACTTCGACAGCAGCGCGCGTCGAAATTTACCAAGTATCGACAGATACTTTTTGTGTCTTGTTATCATTCAACTATTCCATTAAGATGATATTACTATCCACAAAATATTATTCCAGACGTTGCCGCTGCGTCTGCAATTTTTGCAAGGATGAAATACGCGGGCTTTTTATTCTATGTTGCACGTGTATAGATACATATATACAATATATATGTATATACAGATGGACTGGCAATATAAATAAGATTGTGTCTCTACTTCCCTCTGTAGAAAAATCCGGAAACACATTCCGCGCATTTTTTAACATATACTACACACAAGATGTTTTTTATTGAGGCTATTTCTCTCTACGAAATATTACAAAATTTTATTTCGCGTACCTTTTTAATTACGTTTTCATATATTTATTTTCAAAGAGAAGAACCTTATTTTGTGTTCCGCTACGTTTTGTCACTTTTAATTCTGATATAATATTAACGCGCAGTGAAAAATGTTTTGTACTTGTGTTAAAACCGATCCACTTAAGTTCTTATTAAAATTTTGTGTTGAATTTTTAACATATCTGAGTGTTAGTTTAACATAATATGATTATGTTACTTGAATATTTTGTATTTTAAATTAATATTCAACATTTGTTTAAATAATACAATTTATAAATAAGTGAACGAAAAACGTAAAAATAATATTTTTTTTAAATGTAAATTCTAACATAAATGAATAAAATACAATACATTAATTTAACATACCATAAATGTTAATTTTACTAATGAAATGTGCTTCCACAGTTTGCTTACAAATTATGTCAGTATTACTTTTTGTATTACCTAATTTTTTTACATAATATTTGTGTTACTTTCTAACGTATTCATCTTATGTTAAATTAGCATACAAAGTGAATCGTAAAACACGTGAAATGTATCAAATTTATTACAAATTTTTCAACTGAGTAGGTTTAACTGACACGCGCATTTTTGGATACTTTGAGAAAGAGAAGTACCTGAAAAGTATATATATTTCTCTTTCTAATCTCCAGACACTTCTCTTATGCGGAAATTATAGCAATTACCAGTCCATATCTATAAAGTGGCGTCTACAATGAGATTTTAAGGTGTATAAAACTTACGCCTTAAGTCATAAAAAATTAATCAATCACAGCTGAATGTAAGAAAAATAATCGACTATGAATGGTCAATTTCTTACGGCTTAAGATTTATAAAGCTTAAATTTTATGCCTCAAAATCTCATTAGTCATTACAGACGCCGCTTACGGTCTGTAATTGCACTCAAGTCGATTAATACCGATCTCGTCACAGCCCTAAGAATTTCGTCACGATAACTAAAACTTATTCAGTATTCTTATGTATATGTTAATTCGTAATCCACGCGTGTGTGTGTAGAATTCTGCAAAAGTAAATGTATGTATCGGACGGTAATCTGAATCGACACGCTGCAGCATTGAGGCCGATAAATTACGGGTTATTCTGCAGCGCCGGGAAAGAATCTAGCCGATTCTAATTCGCGGCCAGTAATTCCACGTATTGAATTCACTATTATGTTCTGTTAGATTTTACACCGCTGATTCATAATTCTTAAGCGGAACGCAGGATATTCGCGGTCTGGTTTCGCCGGCGCACTCACGCTTTTTTCTTACGCATGTACTTACATGGTATTCACTCATCCAACATATAACGCCTAACGTGTCAGGAATGCGAGATAACATTGCGCGTGAGATTTTTTTACAGTCGCTATTTGCGAGTCTCAATTATAGCAGCATACATGCATGGACTATACGGCACGCTAATAATATTCTTACTTTCATGTTCGAGCCCAGAGTTTTCCCGCTACGGCAGCCCGCAGACACATTGCCCTATATTTTCACCGCATAGTTGTAATTAACGCTAAAGTGACGCTAGTCGAATGATAATCAACGGCAAGAGCTCGCATTACTTGGCAACTGGTACCCAGAGAAAGTAAAGGCACTTTCTTACTTATTTCTTATCCATACTTTCTTTAAAAAGCAATTATGAGAAGATAACTCGAGTAGCCAATCATCTTATTATATGCGTCTTAGTATAAAATTGAACGTCAGTTTATATTATACAGAAGTAACATGATATGTGTCTGCATATATTCACTCGGATTCTTTGGCCGGATCGAATAGCGGATTTATCGAATTTCGATGACGTTCGTTGGGAGATGGACGGCGAACGGAATCACGAATTGGCGTCCCTGGAGGATGCATCGGTGGTCCAGAGATAGGGGACCACCCTGCATCCTCCTCCGTTTTTACGTTACTACTTTCCCAATTGTTATCGAACTGCTGCTTGCCTGTCCATCTTACGATGAGTCCCGTGACACTCCAAAGGGGACGTAACTTCATTAACGATCCCCCAGGTCACTACAGTTCGCTTGATGAGAGATCTGACAGCTTATTCCCACATCAGACCCTCCCATGAAACATGCACGCACGCCAGTTAACGTTACGTTTTTCCTCTTCTTTTCTGAGAGGTTCTTTTCATAACAAATCTCATATTGACAGTCTTAATTTGGCATTGTAAAGAGAGATGTTTCGTAAAATATACATACTTTTATTATTTTAACTTTTTCATTAAATGTGTTATTTGGAAAATTAAATTAATATTAAAATTTTTAATTATTAATTATTTTAAGTGATTTTTGCGTGCGCACATTATTTAATTAACATTTTATGGAACATTGAAATATGCAATTTTATACCATTTTTATATACATATATCTTTCTATATTGAAGTTATTCTATTACATTTCAGCATTCTATATAGCATTATTTTATATAATACACAATGTACAAGGTATTTACTACCTGAAAAATTACCTAATTTCTTTTTTACCTTTGGAAATCAGAGAATTTTATCGAGACTTAAAAATTTCTGGAGAGATTTTTGGAATTTTAGTTAAAAAAAAAATTTTTTAATTCTGCCTCTTTTTATGAAATCATTGTTTCTTTAATTGCCTATTTTTTTATATGCAAAATATTAACAATCAGTTAATAAAGTATATATGATGTACCTTACATATATCTCCCTCTCTCTTTCCATATATTGATGTACATTTTTATGTTGTCTCGCAAGTTTTTATTTTATTAAAAATCCAGGTGACACACACACACACACACACACACACACACACACACACACACACACACACACACACACACACAGCAGATGATAATATTTAGCAGAAGAATAACTCACTGATATTATGTTGATAATGAGCCTTCTCTATACTATCTTAGGTTTCACGGTTTCAATTATAGAAAATAATAGATATAATTTTGTGGAATTCCTGTCTTCTACTAATTTTTGAATGTATTTAGTTTGTTTGCGTTTCTTGCACTCTAATTTATTTTAGAATTGCATTAAAGAATTTTCTAATATTATCTCCTATCTAGAATTTTGGACAAAAATACACTGATAATAAACTGAATAAACTGAGAATATCTCCCTCCTTCGAAAATACCTTTAAAACAATACTGAGAATTGTCAAGAAATTTGGTTCACAAGATTTCAGTAAACGCCCTGTAATATTACTTTCACAATGGTTTAATACATTTTTCAATGCACAAACAAATAATTCGTTTCTCCTCGTTTATCTCCGTTGGCATCCCATTATTCTTCGATATTACTAGGTCTCTTTATTCATCTCACGTCGACTTTCTCTTTACATAAAGCGTATTCGGTCAGAACTGTTATCGATTATGTCACGGTATACTACGCGCATTCTTCACAGAGTGTAAGGAAGAAGGGTGTGACACCCCTTTCTGCGCCATCCTTTTCTATGCACCATTACTCCATTTACTCCAGGCCGGTAATTCAGTTAGCGGGGGATATCCAACATCTCTGTTATATCTGTAGATTTTAAAATCAGTGTTTGCAGATGAGACTCGCGCCTTGACGTTCCACTGAGAGAAAAATGTTTTATATTTGTAACTAATTATATATTACTATAATTATGATTATTACTGCTATAATAATAATAACAGGAACTATGCATATAGTTCTAGTAACAAATGTATATAGTTGGCAACCTAAAATGACTATAATTATAGTTATTATAACCATAAAATAGTTGAAATTACCATAAAAATGATTCAAGTGACTATAATTTTATAGTCATATTTTGGGACAATCATATTTTTTATGGTTGTTCCAAAATATAACTATAAAATTATAGTCAAACATTTTTTTCTCAGTGTCTGTGCGAGCTTCTCTGTCAAGTGCAATTTCAATGCGATTGCATAGAATATATAGATACACACGTTGTTGCAAGAACTCGAATGTATTCGTTTAGAGCGAGTTTCAGGCTGTATCCAATTTTCACAAATATTACCGTCCTTCATTTTAAGAATATACACATGCGTACATATATACAGGATGTTCGTGAACTAATAGTACAACTGAGGGTGATTTTTATACACCTATATGAAAAGATAAATTGAAAACGTAGAATACACTTTTTTCATATGAGGCTTTGTTTTCGAGAAAATCAGCTTTAAATATTCGTCGGGATTTAATAATGATGAATGAAAGTATTAAAACACGTTAGAAAGTGTTCATAAAAATTTACTTCGAAGAGCAGAACGTGTATTCGACAAAATGAGCAACATTCTCAACAATTATAAGATAATAAAATTTAAGATATAAAATTTACTGTTTTATTGTATGTTTTTACCTAGTACAATAAACGCAAACATGAACAGAAATAACAATCTGCAGAAAGATATATTATATCGAGACATGGTTAAGTGCACACGTAGGACCAAAAAATCGATTTTTAAAATTGATTTTCTCGCAAAGAAATTAAGTCTCATATGAAGAAAATTTATTCTACGTTTTTGATTTATTTTTTCATGTAGAATTATTCTCTTCCCGATTGTACTACCAATTGTATCACAAACACCCTGTATATATGTATATATAACAGTCTGGAAGATTAGAAAACATATGGCACTATGTTTCACGAAGTTTCACCTTGGCGAAATTGTTGACTCGTTTCTTTTAACGGTTTACAGGTTCTTTTTCATCCGCATTGCGGAAAACTGATACGGCGAATGTTTCTTGTGCCTGGTCATTAGACTTTGTTGAATGGTGCACACTGCAACGTCGACAAATATAAAAGAAATGACATTCTGTTTTACATTTGTTTAGAACATGGTGCTATTTCTTCTGCTCCTAATTGCCTTCTAGTAGTTCCAGTTTTCTTTAGTGTCTTTATTACAATTCTGTCTGTCATAAATTCTCGGGGATTAAATGTACTATCGTCTATAAATTTATTATTCAACGAATGAGACAATGTAGCCTCAATGTACAGTCGCATCGATCTATTATCGATCGAAGGAATCCGAGAGCAGTAGTGCGTAAAATAAAGCTTGCGACTTCGTCGACCAGCCGTAGTATCTCAACCATCTAATTTGTCAAGCATGAATTTATCGGACGTTTATCATACGTTGCTTACATATGGTATATACATATGTGAGTTATCGCACAAACTTATCAGAGACTTAGTAACTTAGCGGTCGCAAAGTTGCAAATAGGCGACTATTATTCTTTAGTGCCAGTAACTACCTCGTTCCAAGAACTTCTGAACATTTATTCTTCGTTTTATTACGTGATACTCGTAATTTCTTTACGAAATTGTTTTAAAAGGACGCAGAAAGATGAAAAGAAAAACACGAGTATACTGATCTTGCTCCACCTTTCAGCGGATCACTTCGTTTGTTTATTTCGTTTGTTTTCACTTTCTCTCTCTCTTTTTTTATCCCACTCATTCTCTAATATCTGTCGCGCTACGAAGGATTGGCCGACCACTACAACGAAAGTGTTTCCTTCCTGAATCACTTTAGGACGATCTCTGTAATACTCGAGCGTATTAAAGGATTCTGATTCGATCCGCCGAGAATAGAGAATCACGCCCGGGCACCGTTGATTTCACAGTGATTAAAATAATTTGTAAACCGCGGTATTTTCTTATGACGCATCAAATGTTAAAAATTAATTTGGCAAAATTGATGGAAACTGAAAGTCCGCACACACACTATTAAATTTATAATATCAAATTATACCCAAGTCTCAGTTATTTTTAATTATTTCTATAGGTTGTTCCTATTCAACATATCATTAATTTAATAATTTAACTTAAGAAAAATGTATTAAATTTGACTCAAATTTAGTTTATGATTTGCTAAATAAATATATACGTTAATATGGATGTTCACTTTGAAACTAACCGCAGAAATGGATTAATTTACATTTGACACATTCGAAAGTTAAAAATGTTATTTAATTCAGTTACCATTGCTGCTTTAATATCTAACAGTGTGAAATTGATTATTCTAAACAATATCTTTATTTTAGACCGTATATGTGAGAAACACAATCAATACTAGAAATTTAAAATGCCTACGGTCGAAGCAGGATCTTCATTGCTTAAATAATTCGATCTTGAATTACTAATATATACTATATGTATATGTACTTGCATATATACCATATTGTAGTCTTTTTCGAACTGCGCGCCGAATCATTTTTCCGGACTAAATAAACGCAATTAAAACTACTCTAGTAATCGCGAATGAAATTGACAAGCAATTTAATAATTTGATGCTACCATCAAGCATCGTATATTATAAAGATGAAAACTTGATTATTCTATTTCTTACACAACTGATTATTAATAGAAAATCGTTTTTTGGATTATCGGAAATTAGTCAATATTGTAATAATAGGTAATATTATTTAAAATAATAAAGAAAGTGAACATTATCACTTGATATACTAATAACCTTATTAATATAAATCAGAAAATAATAAAATTCCTCATAGAGAAAAATTTCTGGTTGAAAATGAACGAACTAGAAAATTCTGATCAGTCAGAATTCTGGTTATCTCAACTAAAATTATAATAGAATTAACTAGAAAACTTTGATTTATTCATTTTCAACTAGAATTTCAATTAATATAACTAGACTTTTTTTCAGTGTTTAATCTGTATAATAAATGGAATCTTTTCTAAAGTGATTTTCGTCCGCTAAATAATGTAAAAAAAATCTTACAACTCAAGAAAAAAAAATGTAAGCTTTGTTCGGAAAAAAAAACACGAATGGCATTTCCGGTTTCGACGAAGAGAAAGTCATGAATTCCTTACACGAATTGTTCTCTCCGGTGATCAATAATCTCGAACGGAAAGTCTCTTTTTGCCGGCGATCGACATTGTTCTCACTGAACCACGAAAATCCGAACGGTATACAGAATTTACTGCCGGGGGTGGTAACGACCCTCCGAATTATCTCCAGCGATATCGAAACGCCGCGTCCGTCCGGTTTGTGAGGGTGAGAAGCGCCGTGTTTTTACAGGGGTGGAGCGGCATGCATGCAACTTGCGCGCGTGCCGTGCTGTACCATGAATATAAGAGAGACATTCGTGTACGAGCGTCCGAAGAGCTAAAGATAGAGACACCGCAGCTGCAGAGACAGGGGTGCCAAAAGGTCGATACTCCACAATGTGTTATATTGTGGGGTCTGTGGCGCCTTTACTCTCGGGTTTCGTTTATCAGCGTCGGAAGTGTTCGTTCGGCTTACTGCCACCCCCAAAGCAAGTTGAAGTACGGCGCTATATCTTCTGTCAGAGTTGATGCGAAACAAGAAAACGTGGCTATGGTACATCTAGATATGTCAAAGTGCATCAGATTAACTCTAGAACACGTATGAGATAATACAGTTTTAGCTGTGATATCAGAAGATTGGATTATATATCGTCTTACTGGGAATAAAACTGATAATACTTTGCTAGCGGTAGTTGATATCGATTACTGATTATTATCATTTATTTGATGTGATCTTTATTGATAATAATTGAGAATGTATCAATGAAAATTTGAAGTGCGTATTAAATTATCTCAGCATTATTGATATAAATAATTCAAAATTACATCAGAAAGAGTAACAAACGATAAACACAATTTTTTTCTCATAATCTAAGATAGAAGTATACATAAGTATACCTTATATTGTATATCAATATATTGAATGGAAAGGTAATCCTAGTAATTAATCGGTGCAATCATAAAAGAAAATTTAACGAGCCGTAAAACAAATTCCGTCAACGTAATCTGATCCTGTCGTTTATCTATAACACTCGTCCCTGTTAAAGGAGTACTCTGGCGAGACGAAATCTCTTGCATGCTTTGCGAAGCACCCAAGGCTCGAGGAATTCTATTTGCGAATGTATTGTACGTATGTATAATATAAAATATCTCGATTCATTGGCTATCGCGATATTTTGATGTCATCTCAGTGGAAAATACACCGATTCAAGAATATCGCAAGCGATATTTTCTTTTTTACTAGAATAATATTAGAAATGTTTATTATTATTCTACGAAATATTTCTAAATTTTTATATGTATCTACTTATATATATATATATATATA
>NW_017300343.1:79743-133435 GCF_001594075.2 Trachymyrmex cornetzi
ACTATATAATACTTATATATATACTATATAAAACTTATACTAATATAAAAATATCGTATTTCTCTCTCCCCCCGAATCTCTCGTCTGCTCTTCCACAAAATACTAAATATTTTTTATTATACACACACATACACACACACACACACATACAAAGATAAACTATTTACTAATTGTAAGTAATATGTATGCACTAGGACACATTTATATACACAGTCCTCGTTTAAATAAACGTAACCTCCAAAGGTTATTCATCTTCCGGTAATTTACGTTTATTAGATTAATCTGTTTGATGTTAATTCTTTGAAAAGTTTCAAAAAGAGTATTGTGTTCAAAAGAAGTATTTTTGTAGCTAAATAAATCAGCGAGGCATTAATCTCTAATCGGTTTATTTTCGATTGATGCGGTAAAAAGTAGTGGCATCGCGAATATCACCCACACACCATCTAATCGTTCTATAATCCGACAAATACATGCAATATGCATGTGAATGAAAATCGTTGACAAAGCATTCACGTTTTACCTTTAACGCAGATAATTCGGGAGTGCCGGAACACGCTAATTCACATTGTTATCGACAATAGCGCAAAATAGTCGACTAGTAGTCTTCTAGACTAAATTTACAGAAATATTATGTAAAGCACATTATGCCGATTGCATGAATCTAAATCATTCATAATAAACTGCCGCGCTAATGCATCGATCGTTTCATGCAGACCTTGCCATAGAAAAGCAAATAGAAATAGATATACTTTTACACGAGTAATTTAACGTTATTTTATTCTTTTATCTTTTTGTATTTTAAAGTTATTCTACATTATTTATTTCTTCTTAATAGTACATAAATAAAATTATAAATTGCATGTTACACACATTGCATCTAATCTTATTTATTACTAATTTTTATGCAATGGAAACAAAGTAGGCATTTTACATTTTCGCGGATCACTATATCCTTTCCGAAATATATGAAGAATTAGTTTATTTTTTAAATATAACTCTAGAATTATTTTAGATAAAAGTCAGAATCTTATTAACTATATCAAAATTTTAAATATACCAATTTTATAGAAATGTTATTTAATCATGATTTTTTAAATACATTTACGTGTTTTAATCATTACATAATTTAGTAATGAATAAATCAAGAAGAGTTTAGACATTTATAACTTAAAGGGATTAATCGCTATTTTCATAAGACGTTTTTGCGCGTCATGATTGATTAATTTCTTTCCGACTCCAGCTGCGAAGGCGAGCGTGACCTTTCTCAGCCCTTATCCCTAATTTGTACTACGACGAATATGAATGAAAACAGCGAACGGAGGTCTCGTGCCAAATGCGGCGCGACACTTCTATGTAATGAGACAGTCCGGGCTCTCTGTGCCTGCCACATCTGAGGTCTACGTCTCGTGTCGCACGTGCACCAACTAGTCACCAGATGAATGTGCCAGATATGGCGTTGTGCCGGCGTCTCTCGCGTGCCTCCGGACAGCGTTTATTGTCCTTTGTCTGTGCATATATAATGCACACCGGCGAGTAACAATAAGAGAAATATCAGCCACTTCCTCTGGTATTGGCAATACATACTTTAATTAGGTTTACCGGACGGTAGTCTGAACTGCAGTAACACGGCTAGAAAATTTCTAAACAGGATTTAAATATTGCTATTGAATAGCTGTGATAACTTAATGTATTGGAAAGAATAATGGCCGGTATTCATAGTCGGATCTTATATTTAAGACAGTCTTAAGTACAGTCTTAAGATGTCATGAACCAATCAGAAGACCGCATTAGCGTCTTAAGACATTATTTAAGACGGCCTTGAAATAAGAATCGACTATGAATACCTGCCAATATCTATTTTAAAATTAAATAGAGGATAGAAATGTAAATATATCACTGAAAACTACATATCCACCTTGAAACTAAACGAGTGAGTCAATTATTTATTGATACACAATAAAATTATACTATTAGATAAGTAATATTCCAAATTAAGCAAAGAATTATTAAATTTGAATTGCAAATAATAAGAAACTATTCCTTCGATGTTTTAAATTATATAAACAGACTTAATGTGTCTTATTATGCAATATTTACGATATAAAGTGTAATAATTCTCTTCCATTTTTTACGCTAAAAATTTGCGATGCCAAGAATGAAAGAAAAAAAAAAGGAAAAATAGGGCGAGATCGGTTTCCATTGCTCTGGAGATTATGTGCGATTCTACGAGCGTGATATACCATCGTGCGCTTAATAATAATGATTCGCGGTTAATTAACTAGAATAATATACTGTGTATTTTATCGTACGCGTTCGTAGATAATACAAATCGGTCGTGGTTACTCCACAGCTTTCATGATTCAGACGCCTTCCAAACACGAATGTATCGCTTTTGCGAATTAGTGCCGCACGCGCGAGCAAGCACGCGAACTTATAGCGGCTTCTTGATGAGGCGTATTAATTCAACACCTTCGCGTCCAGGCTCTAATTATCGCACGATGGATAAAACATAAGATTATAGCGGAAAAATTAATGGAAGCGCTGGAATGTAGCGTAGTTCCGAAAGTCCCGTAAGATTTACTCTTTCTTGGCAAAACTTCACGAGCGAAATCTGTTTTATATTAAATTGTTTTTTATACATCCATTTATATGTCTAATCAGTCTTTTACTATAATTTTAATGTATTTTTTATATACTGAACAACTCTTTGCCGTTTTTTCTCTCTTTTTCTTTGCTGCAAAAGCGTTTAACTTTTTATTCAGTAAATGAGTTTTTCAGTAATCGTCTAACACTGACCTTGGTGCGAGTAATCGCTATTCATCCCATAAAATAGCGCATCGCGACAAGGTTGATTCTTTTTTATATGCTTTTCGCTATTCGCAGCGGTTTATCCGTCATTTACGTATAACGTGTGTCACCGTATCATATGCGCCACCATTTCTCGTGTATATCGCATATGCAAGGCAACATGGTGGTTTCGTTGCCGAGTTATAATTAACTCTATCGCAGGGCCGCACTAATATCATCTCTGCTCGGTTCTACATCACAATTTCGTGCAACTGGTACTTATTATCTGATGAAAAAGTGCAGTAATTGCCGAATACATTGCAATATGTAGCTCTTCATAAAAATTGTATGAAAGGCAATTTTATTAACGAAGAGACAGTGTTCACGCAATTTTCCTGTAGTCTGTTCCTATAAATGTTGGTTAAAAGTTAATTAAAGTTTTATAGATTCTCTCTCTCTCTCTCTCTCTCTCTCTCTCTCTTTCTCTGTAGAAATGAAACTATAAATTAATTGAACTTATTTATTTTAGTTTTTTTTTAACTGTGTACAACGTTATTCTGCGAATTATTATATGATCTTTTTTTTTCGTAGAATTTAATTACATTGATTCTGATTACTGAATTCTGTTCATTTTTCAGTTCATTATATAAGTTTAGATATTATTAATCGCCGTTAATTAATTCAAGTTTCTTGTTAACAAGATGCTTATCTAAACCGCGGAAGTTTTCGAAAGTTACTAGTCCAAAAGAAATATTCACGGTCTATAACTTAGAAGCCTTTGTAAAGAAGCTGCACTAACCCTCGCTCCGATGCACCCGTTGTTCGAAGATAAAGCATCTTCCGCAGGTTATCGATGGCTTAGAGGAAAGCTGTGAGCCATGGCTTAACTTTTTTCCTTTTCAATACCGGTACTCGTGATATGCCGATTGTAATGTTTGCTTTTTATCACTGCAATTATCACTTGATATTCTTAGATATGTCGAATAAATAAATAAAAAAGAACATTTTGTTAAATATAAATATTTTATAAGTAGAACAAATTTTTTTTTGTTATATATACGTATATAATAATTTACATAAACAAATAAAATTAAAAATGCAAAACTAGACAATTAGGTAATATATCTAATTTCTAGAAAAATATGCATACTTTCTAAATAATATTAAATATTGAGTGATAAATTTGCGAAAGAGGGAGGATGAAAAAAATAATGAAAAGTATATAGATTCTTAAAAAAACGCGACGCTGTACACTCTAAAAAATATCGGTGTGGATTTAACACCCATGCGGTATCCATATAATTTTCACTGTGTTGATGTTAACATCAACATTGTATGGATTTCAAACTTCTGGTATTTATATCAACATCATCATAGTGTGGATTTAAAGTTCATGGTGTTTTTAACTCTACATCATATCGGTGTTAATATTAACATCAACATGGTGAGAATTACATAGACACTGCTATTTTTAAGAGTTTATTATTGCACGTGCCATGTTGTACAACTCAACTTTGATAGAAACGGAACACGTTGTTTGTATCATTTATGCTAAGTGTACTTTAGGGCTTGAAAATATGAAAACTCGAGAAAACATGCAGAAAGAAAACCAGGACGACAGATCCTCTATCTAGTATTCAACGTATTTTAAATGTCATTGTGTATATACATCGCAAAGGAGAATTTTTGCTTAGATCATTGTAAATAATGGAGACTGATTTCCGTTATGATTGAGTTTTCGTTTCAATCGTGTGCATATAAATTGACAATTCATTATTCGAATTTCTCTGATTTCGTTGTAGTATAACTATAGGATTAACTTTTGGACGGATTAAAAATGTCTAAAGCAAAAACCTAAATATTATCAACATTAGTTGCAAACTTCATTGGCATATTAGATAAGTTCTGAAACTCATTAGGTGTAGTAAGCCTTAAACCTAAAGAAACTAATCAATCACATAGTCGAATATGAGAAGAATCAACTATAATTTCTTAAGGTTTGAAGTTTACTACACCAATTGTGTTTCAGGGCTAAAATATCTCCTGACACTTTTTATTTTCTGTGAGACTGAGATTTAACACTTCTTTAATTTCATAATTACATGTCACGTCAGTTATCGATCATCTGATTAGTTATTTTTGTTGCTACCATTAGTGGTAATATACGCTGGTATCTAGACTATTACGCTTCGATATGGAAAGTATAGTGAACGTTAAGATGCTTATAACGTCTAGTATACACAATCCTTCGCGTGTATCATTATGGGTATGACCTATATATCGATTCATCGACTGCAAAGTCGACTCTTCGGCGGTGTTATCTAAAGATACATTGCCGCGATGGAACGTCAACAGCCGACGATGCCGATGCACGCTTATGTGCGTGTAAATACGCACTTGCGCTTGCTACACACGACGCTGATTGACTGGCCATCCTTCGTATTTACGAGCGCCATAAAGACCGATTCATTACTATTATTGTCGAGTGTTTAATCCAAGTGAGTAGTCATCCTACAAGCGCGTTTCGCTCGAATCGAAAATTGTTTTCTTTCAACGCGGGTTATTCTGAGAGACCACCTACAGATTTCTCGGTTAATTTGCTATTCTCAATCTTTACCATTTTCAGAAAGGAAATGATCGCGTTAAGAAATAAAGTCTTTTGAAACTGATCGTCATTATGCACGGTTTCAATGCAACCACGATTAAACGTATGATATCAAGCTTCGGATATATCCTTTCATGCCTCAGGCACATAGACGTTTATGCATTCATAGAAATTCCTGAAGACTTCTCAAGATTTTTATCTAACAATAGACGCATCTAATATTATTTTTTTTTTTGGTAAGATATTTATATATTCAACTTCAATCATTAGACCTATTCTTTTCAATTGTATTACGCTTTCTTCTGCTTCCTTCCTCTTTCTCCAAAAGTCTGCGCACACAACTGTGTTATTTGAAATGCAGAAAGTGTCAGAATAATTGAAAAGAACAGGCTTTGTCCCTATCTTTAACTTTCCGATGCATATACACGGAAGTGAGTTACTTCAGCCCTTTGTCCACCAGTGTCACGTAGCTATTAGCATAATTTATTAAATTTAATTTTACACCTAAATTTTACTTGTATTCACTTTATATTGCCATTTTTTATTTGACAAATGCGATAAAAAACTTTCTAAATGGTAATTACTCCTATTGGATATTGGGAAAGAAATAACTCTCCATTTTCATGTTAAAACAGTTGCAACACTGTTAATAAAAATGAACAATCCATCTATCTCTCGGCTACAAAAAGAATTTAATTTCACAGCCACGCATGGTTTCACAGTTTGCTCTATATTTTTCACTCGTACAATTTTAATCGCACGTTTGTGACGTATTTAGGTCGTGATGTGCAATTTCTCGCGGACATTCGCAAAATTTCGAAACTCGAAAATTCTTTTTTAATATTTTATACGTTCCATTATTTCTTAATCAAATTCAGTAATTAATTCTTTTGAGAGATAAGCAGATTGTATAAAAATATTTTGTTCAACAATAAATTACCTCATTTTTCATATGAAAACAATTTTAAATATTATATTTAAAAAAAGAGGATAACGATAGAAAAATTTTTATATTGTAATGTGAGCTAATTTTTATAGAATTGTGGTATTGTGTACGTCTAATTTGCTAAGAATCGTCAATGTCTATCGCATGTATCGCCGAAAATGTAATTATCTCCATTAGTTGGCTTTCATTGTTGCACTCGTAAAATATCGCTTCTTCCGATCGGTCATTGTTCGAACTCGCCGTAGTGCTCCCATTGCGCGAAATTTATCTGACAAGATAAAAGGATGGGGTTATCAGTGTAACCAATCTGCGATATATTCTTGCTAACGCAATTTGCACACGAATCGCGATTTACGAGATTACGAGGTTACAAGATTATAACACAAAAACCAGTAAATTTATTTTCTAGTTCGTAGAAGATTATAAATTTTTGAAGTTAGAATTGATGCAGATGTGTTTCAATTAATTCTCAAGTCCTTATTCAAGTTATTAATTAAAATTCTTGAATGTGCAAGCTAATTTAATTTTGAATACCCACTTTATATCTTTAAAAGAGTGGATCTTATTATTATTATTAATCTTTTAATTTTCGCAATTGCATTTGAATAAAATATAACGTTTATCTTTCTTTTTTGATATGTAATTTTTGATTATGTAATATATAAACATTGAACATCTCTGGTAAATACAAAATTGAGCTAAATCTTATCTTGATTTGATTTAATTTGCAATAATAACGACAATAATGAATCCTTTCGTGACTTTAGTCCCTCAATTCATACAGTAATTTCTCTGCAGTTGCGGGTGACATGTCTCAGCTTGCCGAGTGTTAGTTCGTGAGTACTAACGATCGAAAGATCAAAGCTATTTTCTGCTAGATGCATTTGATGCGTATACGCGCGACATGATCGAAATATTTGCGCACTGCGTGAATCCGTACTTGAATGTACTCGCTAATGTGCGATATGGGTGAAAATATGTGAATATATAGAGACTGAGATGACTTACGTACATCTCTCATGTTCCTTTTGCCAAGTGCCATATTTGCGCCTGAAAATATACAGCATCCATTTGTAAGCTGCGCCTTTACCTCAAAGCATTATCGAAAGCGGAGTAATGTATCGCGAATGACGAATGAAAGTCGCGATAGCTAAATGCGAACAGCTCATGCATAGAAAATATATGAGGCGATTCACAGCTTTTCATCATTATTCTATGAAGATTCTTCATATAAACGAATTGGAGAAATTTCTTAACCGCAGTTTCTAAATTGAAAAGCGATTTCGTGAATAATACCAATTTACACAAATAATAAATTATAAACTTTATATTTGTTGTATATTTACATATTTTTATATTATTGATCATAAAGTCGCTTATTATAAAATTTATAATGAATTATAAATTTTATCTACACATGGGTTATGTTTTGCTGCATGGAGAGAATTTTTTTTTAGAGTTTACCCTGAAAATATGATAGTCATGGGACAACATTATATTTTGAAGAATTTTAATGTAAATCTCTCTCATTCATTAATAAAACTATAATAAAGTATAAAGTAAGTTTGATTAATTTTACTGAAGTGCATGGTAAAAATCTTTAAAATATTGTGTTGTACCACAACTATTATATTTTCAGGGTAAATTTTAAAAGAAAAAAATTCTTTCCGTGTATAAATGTTTTGAAGCATTTAATTGATGAAATTGAAGCGTTTTATTGATAAATCAGAAGGAAGAATTCTACTAACTGACCAATTAAAAAATGCTTCAAAGCATTTACAGTATCACATTGATCGTATTTATAATTATCTCTAACAAGAATATAATTATAAGTTTTTTTTCATAAACATATTTGCATGTCTCGAGACAGGCATATCCATCGTTCTTTCTCATCTATACGATCGCTCGATAGCACGTCAGTGCTTGGTAATTTGTAGGTCGCCTCATCATTAAGGCTAACTCAATCTACGAAAGCGCGACTCTTGGCTTTGCTGGCTTGAATTGGAAAATGCGACCACGTGTGGATAATACGCGTGGGGACCGATGAATTCGTTTCCACGATTATCTCAAGTCGTCATTTGTTAAGCATAAATGACGATGAACAGAGGCGTCTTTTAAGCCCTTCGCAGTCGCATCTCAAACTGATTCATACGAGATCGCGATAACAGGAAACGGCTAGAGCATTGTAGAAGAGATGTAAATCTCAAAGAAGCTGTCATCTGCGTACATGTTGCAATTAATAATGTTTTTGTAACATTTATTAATATTTTTTATAACACTATCTGTGATACAAGATGTAGATAATTACTAATATTAGGACTCCCGCGTATAGCCATCACAGCCATATTGAATCGTTATGTCAGAAGCGAGAAATGAGACACTTCATGTTTATTACATGCCATTTATATATAAAAATATAAAGACTGCAATTTGGATAAAACAAAATGATAAGATTGCTGTAAAACATTTGTAAACAAAAATGAACGAAAACTATGCTTATCCCTCTTGACATTCAATAAATAATCGTAAAAGGCACGTATAAATAAAAAGCTACGCGCATTAAATAAAAGCACTTCATGTGTCTTTTATCACTTTTTACGATTATTTGCTGTCAGGAAGGATAAGCGTAGTTTTCATTCATTTTTACAAACGTTTTAAAGCGATTTCATAATTTTGTTTTATCCAAATTGTCTTTATTTACAAATGGCACATAACAAAAATTAACGTGTCATTTTTCGCTTCTGATATCACGATTCAATTTGACTGTGATGATTGCAGGAGTCTTAATTGCGATCTAATGATCTATGTATAATATATATAATAGTTACATTTGCTACAATTAACTATTTATGTGTCGCGACTTTTTTTTACACTTTGATTTCTCAACATATGCCTAAACTAAATTACGATCTTTAATAACTACGCAAATGCACAATTATAATAAATTTATAATATGATAAGCTTAACTTTATGCCGTCAGAGTATAAATAAAATTCTTTCTTTGTAATTCTATTTTTACCGTCGCGCGTCGTAATGAAATTTTCACGTTTAGCCTTGCGCTTGATTGCGCTTCCATCGGATATTATCTTTTCTCGAGCTTTTCTCTCCTCAGCATAAATTCCCATTTTCCAGCATATTACTTGTTTCCTCTTGCATCAAGTATAACAACCTGGTAGGATGTATAAAATGAAAACATGCTTGACGTTCATTATTTTAGCATCAGTCTCCGTAAAGCAAGAAGACAAAAAAGGAAGATTTTCCTATTATAATTAAAAGAACGCGCTGTAAAAATATATTATTTGAGACTCCGCTGCAGGCAATGAGTATGAAAGTATAGAACCCACACGGAAATAAGTGAATATAATCAGCAACGGAAATATTATGAAATCACACCGCGGGTATTCTTGATAAATATATTTCCTATACACGTATCCAATACATATTCTCTAATCTTAATGATGAATTTATTCTTTGTTTAGATTGCTAAAACTTAATTCATAAAAATGCCTTAGCTTCATTTATATAATCGAAAAATTATCGATACTTCAATACTTCTGTTAAGAAATAGCTGATTATACGAATTTTAATCAAAGAACCGGTTGGCAAAATAAAAATTGACGCGGCTGAGAAACCCTGTATCGGCGCCAGCGTAAAATCGAAACGTTCTCGACGGCAAAAAAAAACACGTCTCCTTTGTTCCCCTGCCGTGTATGTCGCGTTCGTGCATGCACACTGGCACGTCTACCAAATGTACGTACGTCTATAATCACGCACGGTCGAACGCGTGGCCGGAGACTGCTGCGTGCACAATACGACGCACTGTTCGACACGCATCAGCCATCTCGTCCACGTACAAACCGGATCGTGAAAACATGACGTTCAGAAATATCATCGTCTCTCCCATTTACGAACTTTTTCGGCCGAAATTTGGAACGGGTTCCGTTAGGATCGTATATTTATTTCTTAATTGGCGATTTCTTTTTTTTTCTTTCAACACCCAGAGAAAGGTTTCTTCGATTTAAAGAAATGTTTCTTTGCTGTATGATTAAAGAAAAAAATTTTTTTGATTTGAACGTTGTTTTGAAATCGAATAAAAAAAATTCATTCGATTTAAAGAATCATTTTATATTCAAATCAAAGAAATGCCTCGGCTGTTACTTTATGTCGTTTTTATTGCTTCGTAATTTAATTCTCTGCAAGTTTCTATGTACGTAATTCATGCCTGGTCGAATCGTCGTGTACCAGATGGTCAACGACTCGCTGTCGTGGAAATTATCTCTGACGGTCGGCTTAGACGGAATCCAAACACCGTTCATCAGAACGCGCATACGAGATTTCCAGGCGTTACAGAGCCGGCGAATTTAATTTTGTTAAAAGCATGAAAATGTTCCGACAAAATATTAGCTTTCAAACGTGCAGATTTCGGCTGTGTGTGACACCACAGAGGATTCTATTTTACTTCATATAAATGCAAATAACTATGTAAACTTTTAAAAACAGCAGCTCCGTGTATCAATATTAGTTTAACGATACTTTACTATTTTGATATACAGCCTTTGTCAAAAATGTTAGGCGTCTGTATTTTTTTATTTTATCTGCAGGAATTCTTTTACCCGTATTGTTTTCTATACTGGTTATTGATATTATATTTAAATTTAAAGCAGTGATGCACAACCTAGCTTTTTAAGAAGGGCCATTTTTTAAAATAGGTAAAATATTTCGGGCCACATAATGTTATTTCATTTGCAAAATAGAAAATATGACTTTATATTTTTAACTATGAGTTGGCGGGCTACACGAAATTTACAGGTGAGTCGCAAGTTGCATATTACTGATTTAAAGATTCTTGGAACGAAGAATAATTCAAATACTATAAATAAATTTGTGAGTAAAATATTAAATAATAGTTAATAATAGAATTTACTTCAGTTTACATTGTCAATTATCCATTCTGTAACTTATGCCTTTATACAAAATAATAAAATACTTAATCTAGCTATTGCTGTACCCTAAGCCTATTATTGTCACAAAAAGGATCAAGTTTATACAAACAATAATGGTTAATAAGATGTCTAATATTTTTTACCAAATCTATATATATCTACATAGAAAAATAATTTAAATAAAAATATACTTAAATAATTCTTATGATCGAAATTATTTAAAAAATGTAGCTTAGTGTGTAATTTGATAAAAAAATTTCTTAAAAATTTATTAAGCATTATTATTAGTCACTAATTGCCACCGCGATAAATAACGTCAGCTGGTAAATATCGCCGAGTTTCGCCGATGGCGAATTCCGCATGGTATTCGATCGAGTATGCGACTCTCGTCCGTACTTGCGTCCGTGCGTCGCCGGAAGTTGTGGCGGTCCTTACAAAAGCGATGAAAGCGAGAGAAAGAGAGAGATAGAACTCCCTCCTTGTTCCCGCGCGGTTCTCTACCTCGTATACCTCTTCGTCTTTGACGCGATCTCACCCGCCAATGACACGACAATCGCGATGAGGTTCAAGGACAGCACGCGACAACGAAGAAACGTTCTCAAGTCGGACGGATGCACCATGAACTTCTTCTCTCTCCGTGTGCACAATTCTTCTCTTTCCCCGCTTCTTCTCTCACCGGTGCTGTCTCCCGCGATGTCGTTTTTCTTCTGGCCTCGACGGCAGCGTCATATGTCGCCACCGTGACGACGACAACGACGACGATGGCGAAAGTCAATTATGTGAGAGAATCGCGCTCTAATAGACATGTGAAGTGTGCGATGACTTTTGCGAATTCTCAAAAGAGTGCTTTTGCTATGCCAGAGAAGATTCGTTGATTTTTTGCTCTCCTGCTGGTTTGTCCGGTGACTCTGCGTCATACGGAACTAACGAAGTTTGCGCTACGTCACAATGACAATGTCAAACACGATCTAGAGGCTTGAGCTATGGTTTCCTCGTTATTATATTTATTTGAGGATCTCTTAAACAGCTCTTAGACGCTCAATATTATTGTATAATTTTAAGTTGTTTAAAGAGGACATTAATAATATTGTATAATTATAATAATATTGTACAAAATAATTATACACATAAAATAGATATTTATTAATATCCCCTTTAAACAACTTAAAATTGTACAATAATGTTCTGAGAGTTATTTAAGATCTTCACACACATATTAATATATTAATAACCTCTTTAAATAAATTAAAACAAATAGTTTAGAGACTCAATACCGCCTTCAGACAATCAATAATATTGTATAATCAAATATTGTGCAATAATATTGATCATCTAGAGGCAGCTTTATATTATCTTGCGTTAAGAAGACACACAATATTACATTTGAAATCGAATGAACATAGACATCGGTCATGTTACGAATTCAAATAATAAAAGAGATACAGTGTATAATTACAGTATTAAATGTATCGCCTTCTAAATAATAGCTATTTTATTTCGGAGAAAATAATAAAATAATTATATTGAAAGAATGTTCGTTGATTAAATACCACATATAATAGTTTCATATATCAATTATAATTATTCAGAAGAGACAAATAAAGACATTACGTTCTCTGAGAGGTTGAAGAATTGATACTTAAAGTAGAGAAAACCGTTTAGTGATTTCTATATTCTATTTTCTACACTGAGAAAAAAATGCTGTTGATTCAATTAAAGTCTATATTACGGGCCGTCACTAACATAAGTAATTAATTCATATACACTCTAAATTTCTTGCAGTGAAATCTCACTTCAAGAGAGTAAAAATGCAATCACCCTTGAAAAAAAGTGAAAATATTTCACTTCTTGAAAAAAAAAGTGACGATCTTCACTCTTTTTAGAGTGAAATCTTACTTTTTTGGAATGAGATTCCACTTTTTGAAATGAAAATTCACTCTAAAAAGAGTGAAGATCGTCACTCTTTTTTCAAGAAGTGAAATATTTTCACTTTTTTTCAAGGGTGATTGCATTTTCACTTTCTTGGAGTGAGATTTCACTGTAGGAAATTTAGAGTGTATATTTTTTATTGACATAAAGGCTTTATTATTGAAATAATAACTTATGCCTTTTTTTATGTCAATAAAAAATATACATGAAGTAATCACTTATGTTAGTGACAGCTCGTAATATAGACTTTAATTGACTCAACAGCATTTTTTTCTCAGTGTATGCAAACAGCTTTCGCTGCAAGTACAACTGGCGCATTCTCGTACGGTGCATTTTGCACGAAGTTTCCGGCCAGTCTCCCGCAGAGGTAACTCGGTCAAATTTCACGCTGATAAGACCGTGAATATTTCACTTTGTCTCGGAGCAGAATGCACGCCGGAGTGAGCAACGCGCACGCGGAGCACCTTGCGTACTTGACTGCGGCAACCCCATAGGCAATATTTGCCACCATGGGGCCGTTATCGATCGCCCCTTCTGTTACCACGGTTTCAAGGCGGCCCTTATGTAGACTCTTACGGCCCCGTACGTATCCCGGAGCAAGATAACTTAACCGCGTAAAGTCACGCTTCTTCTTGAACGTGTGCCAGCGACGAATCTCTTTTTTCCAGTCACACTTCTGCGTTCGCAAGTACGTGACGACAGTAAGAAAAATCTAAAACTTTGTGTTCACGATACTAGAAATCACTTCGAAATCTCGGACGGAGAAACGTGGAAAGAAAAATTTAGTTAGATATAGGTCTGAAAATAAATTTTGTTGGACTATCAAAATAATTATGTAAGATATTTAAGCTGATTGCTAGGATATGCAAATTTTTTGCTCATCACGCTTGAGTTTTCTATTATAAATATTTTGATCAATTATTTTCAAATCTGTATCTAGCTAAATTTTTAGATATTTCGGAAAAAATCGTTCTTTCCATGGAAATGCATGCGTGAATGTAAGAGACAACACTTTAACACATATTTATAATTTTTTTTCTCTCCTCTGTTTCCACTATTAAAAGAAATACTAAGAGGTTTTCTCATGTTGTCATAAATCATGTTAGTTCGCTTATATACATAGCCGATAGAAACTAACATGATGATTACGGCGCCGGATATACTTATCGCTGGCGTAACACTTATCACCGATTGAATCGTATAACGAGCAAAACCGGCCGACGGAATTGATATTATATTACGTTGTTGCATCGTGGCAAACAGGGTCTGTCATTCGACAGAAATACATTCTTGTGTTGGCGAACATGTACTAACTGTGTAATACCTACTGCCAAAAGAAATTCCGAAATTCTCAAATAAAATAAATTAAAAATACAAACAAAGAGTAACTCTCGAGAATGTCAAAATAAATTAAAGTAAAATAAAAGAAATAAAATAAAAGGACACATGGAAAACAATAAAAATTTCTTTTGATTTTGACTGGAAATGTTATGTGATACTGTCATATATAAAGTTCGAAAAATCCATCGAGCTTTTTTTATCTGTAATGTTTTACCCTTATATTTTCTAAAACAAGCCGTCGCGTCGCTACGTTACGTCTATTTTTAGACGGATATTGCACAATAACATCTTTGATAATGTCGAGCGATCAATACAGCCAATTTCCGCCTTCAAAGTTTGCATTTTCCTACGTTGGAGAAGAAATCCCCGACGTCGGTGTGTGACACGTTCCAATTAACGAGAAGTCAATTTTACCTGCAGCTCATGGCCGACGACGTGTCACGGAGACGCGACTTTTTCACGCAAGACACACCCAGAAACCGAAGGAATTCGTGCTTCGTGTATCGGGGTTTATATTCATACTCAAAGGCACATACGAGCTCGTAAATACATCAATATTGCGCGCGTAACAACCCGATCTATCTTATACGTGAATGAGCTTAAATGATTTCACTAGTTTAACCATATAATTCAATTATAAACAGCTAATTCTGCGTTGGCTTAAATTAAGTCTTGTAATTGCAATATTCTTTGTTGAGAGGGAAATAATTTTATATCTTATACATATTCTTTTTTTTTATTTTGCTGGCAACATAGTTTTTAAACAGATAACGTTTTTATTGTCCCAAAAATCGCGATCAACAACATTGATGCACTTTGCATACAATAAGTTAAATTACAGATATAATGTATATTGTCCGTTCTCTAAATTTCCTTATTTCTTGAATGAAACATATAAAGTTAAAAAGATATTGAATTTTTGAGTATTTTTAAGTAATGTGAATATCTAACAAATGTGAAAATCTTACAAAACTCCTATTTTATAAGAAATATGGATTTATTTTATGCTTACAGCCGACATGTAAGAATTAGATTTGAAAAAATAACTTTGCTTATAAAAGAAAGTAAACCGTTTCTCTGCAAGGATGGAGCAAGTGTGTTTCGAGTTTGATCTGTAAGCCGGAATATATTCACGGTCTCTTCTACAGGTATTCAAAAGAGCCGCTTCGTTCTTAACGTCTACTAGTTTTGTCATGCGTCATCCTCAGGTGGTAGGGACGCGGTAAACCGGCTCTCTAAGCCTAAACAAACTTCTCTATCCATTCAATAACGCCGTTGAGTAGTCTATCTCGCCCCAGGGAAATGTATATACTCGCTCTATATTACGTATCCTAATCACTATAGATTCATACTTGTAATTGAATTCTACATTTTGCATATATATACTCTCGTACACTGATACACGCGAATAAACTTGAGGTTTTATTAGTATAACTATAATTCAATTACAAAAAGCTGATTGGTTCGAAAGTATACGATTAATTCTACGTTGGTTCAATAAGATATAATTAAATCTTCTAGTTGTATTTTCTATGATATCAGAAGGTATAACATTTACATCTTATATTACACAGAATGATGTATTAACAACATGAGTCTAATTGGAAATAATTTTGTTAACTCAATATGGTGTACTCTTGTTTTAATAAAACAAGTATTTATTTTGTTAATATTTTTATTAAATTAACAAGATTATTTCCAATTAAATTTACTATATCATTTTTCCCATGTATTTTCTCTTATTTTATTTTAACATAAATTTTAAAGAGGTAACATTTTTATTTTTATCTCCTGTGAGATTCATAGAAATAAATATACATGCATATACATTCTTTGCATAAATCCAAATGTGTAAAAAGTGACTTTAATATATATGCATCCGATTAATTTTTTAATATAATGTTATTTTTACACGAAAAACTAAATCACATACATATATTGAAGTCATTTTTTAACACTTGGATTTGTAGTGTGTTTCTTATTAATTTTGACACAGAGTTTTTTTCTCACTCGACCAGTGACTGTTTATTCGTTGCACTATGGCAGAGTCGACTAGTTAAGATTCGAGGAAATGACCAGGATCGGCCTTCAAGGTTATCTGTTACGAGAGTGCACGTTTCCTACTGGTCGCTTAGATGGAAACCTGAACCAGAGAAAGAAACGGTGGGCAGAACCACAACCAGACAAACGTCAAAGAGCGACTGTCTCACCTAGCCGGACATTTATCCGGGCCGTTGGCCTCGTGTGCTTCAGCACGTGGAAATTAACGTTGAAATTGCGAAGTAGACGTTTTCCGCAATTTTGCTTTCCGTCAAAGCTTGTCCTTTTTTGCGTGAAATCCGTTAAATAAGCAAATCCCTTTCATCATCTTTACAAGTTGCGACTATCTCTGATTTGCACATCTATAGTATGAAATTTTTTTCATTTTTAATAATCCACGATTCTCGTCGAGCATAAAGTGATTACTATATTATTTTAAACTTTAATACATACTATCTCGGTGATCAATAACTCAGTATTATTGCAACTTGCAAATTGTCATTTCGATAGAAATGAGCACTTCACAGATCAAAGTATATAGTATTTGTATTTAAAAAAATTAGCTTTTGAATGATCTCTCAAGTATGATAAAAATAATATTTTTATCTAGCAAACAAGATAAATAGTAGTTTGTTTCTTAATTGATCATTTACTAATGCATTTATCTTAAGTAAGATAAATAAAAAAAATAATAAAATATGTACGCGCGAATTTACAAAACTGCCACGCCCTTTATCAGCAAATAATGTCACTGTGTGGGCGTCACGCAATTGCGTATCGATCCTCAACGGTAGGACCTCGACCTTGGTCCTTGAAATGTCCCGGTGTATCGACCCTTTCTGAAACATCCTGTACAACTACCGCGAAGGGCACGGCTGCGATATTTATCGTGTTCGTCTGACCGTTAGGAACGGAAATGTAGATATATTTATAGAGAGTCTTTCGCCTGCACGGTTCCGCTTGATTTTTATCGACCATTTCTAAATTTGAAATCGGTATGACTAACTTCCGTATGTTGATCGATATAACGCGGCATAGAAAGATTAAATCTCTCTTTTATAAATTACAGAGAATAAAATGAAGTAATGTTACTTTGTAATGTAACTTAATAATTCAGTGTATAAGGTAAAACTATATTAACGATTTTAATTAGAGCAGCTTTTTAGATTATAATATCCAGATTATACTTATCTCTATTTTATATTTTAATTGCTATTAATATTGTATTATATCTAACTTTGTCCTACCTTATTATTAAATGCCATCATACACGTTAAATAAAGAAAGTTATATATACATATATCCTATATATATGTATAAAACTTTATATATATATATATACACACACACACTCTAAATACCTTGAAAAATAAAACAGCAAGAAAAAAGTCATCTTTCTTTAGATAAAAAGAAGATAAGTATATCACTAGATTTTTCTCTTTAAATCACACAGCTTTGTAATTAAATAGATATGGTATTTCACGTTTTATAATTGAAATTTAATTATTTGATAGAGGAAAGTCGCTGATACTGAGATAGAATTCCTAAAGAGATATCTTTTTATTTCTTGGAAACTGACTATTGTACTTTATTAATACTGATAAAGACACATATATATATATATAGTCTGTTTATATAATTAAAGAAATAAAAACTTATAATTCATATATTTGTGACTTGTTTTTGTACAAAATCAATTAAACAAAATTCTACAAATGCAAAAATAAAATTCTTATGATTTTCTTTTGCAAATTACATAATTTAAATAATTAGCTCCTACTATATATTAATATTACATCATTTTATATATTTGTAGTTTTCTAAATCAGTTTTATTTATGTATTTTTTTTGTAATATAATTTTAAATATATAAAATAGGAGTGCAGCGTAAATCGGCACACCTGTCTGTAAGATAAAATAATTTAATTTTCACGGTCTTGCATTATAGTGTCAAATAGTCCTACTAGAGCTAAAAATAATCATGTATTTGTAGAAAAACTTTCAAAAAAAGGAACTGTTTGCATCTTGCAGAACAACATAAAGTATGCATATAAATCAACAAAATATGTTTTATGTTGAAGTGAAAAGATTTTAAAAAATCTTATATTCATTCACTTGTATTTTATAAGTGACTTCTATAAACGAAAAAAAAAAAAAAAAACAGAAATATGTGATTTACTACTTACTATGTTAATTTTGGAGCCCATTTTATCATTTCCGCTTATCTTACGACGAAGTTTATTATTATTAACTTTAGCAAAATTAGAAACGGTATTATAAAAACTGCTATATTATCTGATAGTAGACACTTTCTAGTTTGTATTTTGTTCCTGAAGTTTTATTTTTAGCTTTTGTTTAAAAAAATACTCGTATTGTCTAAAAACAAAATAGCATCATTATCCGTGACTTTCCTTCAAATAATACTGTTAAAAAATATAAGTAAAACTTGAAGAATAGAAGCATAGATTTTTTTCGCCGACTTCTAGCGCATTAACAAACATTAAAGAATATTCAGAGACGAGAGTTGTATTCCTTGGTACTGCTTGTCATGCTTTCACCGATACAATTTTGTCTCGCGAAAGGGAGAGCTAGAGGAAGAGGAACATACATCTCTAAATTTATATGAGCCGTTTATTTTGAAAGTGACCTAAGTCCATTTAAAAAAAAAATGTTGTTTATGACAGCTAACTTCAAGTTGTACACGCTACTATAAAAGTCAACAACAAAACATTGAAAAATGGACTTAGGCCACTTTCAAAATAAACGGCTCATATATGAATTATGATGACATGTTATACGTTGTTGGAATTAATGGATTCTACAACGGAGGACCACCATATCTATATCATGTCGACGACGCGACTGTTTACCGCAAAATTTTGCCACTTTGCACAAAGAGACGGTGTCGAGAGAGAATCCAATATTGCGTGGGAGTTACTCATGGGGTTGGCAAGGGGTTCCAGCCCCGTCTTCGTCCGACAGGCCGACGCCCTCGCGCCACGGACATCGACCGTATTCTACCAGACTTAGAAATGACCAGACTTTTATTAGATAAAAAATATTTATTCTTCAAGAAATTGTAATACTACAAGTATTTAAATAAAAAAAAAATCTTTTTAAAAATATTTTTAGTGTGTTGCAAGTTTTTTCAATATAATTTCTTCAGATTAATAATCGAAAGAAAGTTGACTTTACGATATAATAAATTCCCAAAAATAAATAAAAATAACATATTATCTATTCTTGCATAATAATTTTTTATTTATTTAATATTGTCCAACATTTCGATTGTGTCGGATATTTTTTATTAAAATATCGATTTGCAGCATTGAGCGTCGAATAAAAAAAATAAAAAGTCAAATATTTTGCCATGAGATGAAAGTGTTGTAAGCATCCCTATTCATGCATCCCCATTCACGCCTCGAATTTCTTCCC
Source organism: Trachymyrmex cornetzi (assembly GCF_001594075.2). Lineage (NCBI taxonomy): Eukaryota > Metazoa > Arthropoda > Insecta > Hymenoptera > Formicidae > Trachymyrmex > Trachymyrmex cornetzi. Next base: position 99,770 of record NW_017300343.1, read on the forward strand.
CATCTAAATTACTCCGGTTTCAATACGCTTAGTTCGCGCAGCGTGTAAGAATCGAGATCGATTAACGAAGTTACGCTCGTCAAGACACACCCTCGGGTTGTAACCGCGTAAATTGCTACATTTTTCGACGAATGAAGACGAATTGTCTTATGCTATAGTGAATTACGAGCGCGATTCGTAAGATTGAGTTATTGCAGTCTGCGATTCCACTAATTACGTATATATCAACAAGAGAGGAAAGATAGAGAAGAAAGATAGAGAACTTAAAAATAAAAATAGACATAATATTATCAATTTATATAAATAAATATATTGTTCTACTTATATCATTGTAATTATTGAATATTTTATTTTACATAAATGTAGAAGTAATTATTACTTGAATTAATATTTTTGAATGTAATTCACGAATACAATAAAAATTTATGTGAATAAATGCTCTTTATTTATTTTGTTAAACAAGAATGACGAACGACGAAAATTGCTGAACTGAACTCTCGATGTCGTCAAAGGAAATCGCGTATCTTTCGCACGCGACGATTGCCAATTTCCGTTAATCGTTCGACGAATTCGTTGGAATCTAATTTTCTCCCTGCAGGCTTGGGAATATTTGGAAAATTTCCGTAAATTAATCTCCCCGGTATACTACCATAGAGAAAAGAACAAAGATGCGTAGAACACAAATTGTATAGTATTATATAATACTAAATGTCTTCATAAAACATTGTCTATTGTATCAATTATTCTGTTGACGTCGTATATATTAAGCTCAAGGCTTTTATATTTTAAGACTATTAGAAGACCTTTAACTATTATGACCGTCATTTAAATGTCAAGTACATGCAGGAGTGTCGTAATGACCGCGCCCTTTACTCTAACATTGATGTTAAAAATATATAGGTACCTAAGAAAAAATATTTAAAACTAAGGAAAGATTAAATTTAATACTTTATGTCAAATTTTAATAAACAAAAATTTTACATATAGAAGGAGTAACAATTGTTATATAAAAGTTACCAAATAATCTAGATAAAATATCAATTTCGTAACATTTCATATGACTACGTGCGTAATTAAAACATGCTTGCGACATTTATTATACGTGCTGTTTGGATTAAAAGAATGATATTTCGGAATTATTCGACATGCGAATTGGCTACGTCTTTCGCGAACGGTTTCGCAAGTCTCGAGGCTGTTATTGATCAGAAAGAAGGTTTGAAGCCAGAAGTAGCTGAGTTACCCTTGTCTTTTTCCTGGGTTTCGAGCCTGTGTTGCGCGCACGTGGCCGTCGCGCCCCATTCATAACAACCCCCAGCAACACCCTAAGATCACCCTAGCCGAGGTATACAGCTGTTGCCATGGGAGATATATCGGTACCTTATTAAGACAGTTCGATAATACCTACACTTCTCAACGAGTTTTATCGGCCTAATCGTATAATATAAGGACGCCGTTTATTGTTTGAGCGATGCTTTTACGATGCGATGAATTGTTTTAATGAGAATGCGGAGTTTGATGTCGAACGACAGCTCTTAATTGCAAATCAGTTTTCAGTAGCGCGCGAGATCTACTTTTTTCCTATTTATGTATTTATGACGCGTTCTAATTTCCTGTTGAAATCACGCGACGCCTGTTGATGTTACATTCGTTTTAATAGCGGAAGTTGCGACGATCATGTCTTTATCGTCTAGCACATCGTAAAGATGAGTATCTGCTTTCTGTTACAGACCTTTCGAAGAATCGTTTCAGTGAGTTACCGGAGGAAGTCACGGAATTTTCATTCCTCGAAAAGCTGCATCTTTATCATAATGCCATAAGAATAATCCCGGAAACCGTCGTAATGCTCCAATCCTTGAACTACCTCGATCTTAGGTTGGTACATAAACACACACACACACACACACACACACACACACACACACACACACACACACACACACACACACACACACACACACACACACACACACACACATTGAACTGCGCGATACAGTATCGCAGGCATCCTATATGATATGACGTTGATAACGTTAAGTTCCTGCTAGACTGCGCAGCATAATATAATTAAAAATTTTAAACACTTTGAAAGTTATTGGAAGAATAATGATTAACTACGTATAATTGTACAATTAATTATTGAGTGTACTATAATTATTCATTAAATAATTCTTTTGATTTAAAAAAAAGTTTCAATGAAAGAGACACATTTCGAATAATTTTTGATAAGCCGTATCTATTATAAAAAACTAATTCCATTTCTAAAATATTCTACGAATTGTTTATAATTGTTGAAATAATTTACTAAAATTAACTAATTGATATTTCTATAATTGATTATCCGTTTGAAAAAAGTTTCAACTTGCGAATATAATTTTAGCGAGAATTTATTTAAAGAAGATATTATAATTCACAGTCGAAACCAATTGACATCGCTACCTCGAGAGATATGCAGGCTACCCCTTCAGACGTTGCTAGTCGCACACAACAGATTAGCATCTTTGCCAGACGAGCTGGGCAGGATGACAGTATTGGCAGAACTGGACGCAGGTTGTAACGAAATCACGAGTCTTCCACCTCGAATGGGCGACCTTGCACAACTCCGGTCTCTAGACTTGAGGAGCAACTTGCTGGTGCACCTGCCTATAGGTAGGACCACCTTTTTAACGCGATCGCGCGATGTATACAACAGATGTTTATCACGCTCGGATAAACTCGCTGCTTTAATCGCGATTAAGAAATAATTGAATCCATCTGTGTATATTGAATCAATTTGTTCAATAAGTATTTGCAAAATAAATCTTGCCAAAAATCTACTGGGAATTTAAAAGTAACTCTCAGTAAATTAATTCTAACAAAGCCAACGCTCACGAAAGAGAGAAAGTCAATCTTTAAAAATTAATTCTAAATAAATCTTTTTATTTATTCGTTAAGCAAAATAAAAAAAGTTAATTTAAAAAAAAATGAAAAGAGATTTGAAAGAAATATTAAAGATATTAGTTATGATTGGTCTCTCAAAGAGATTAATATCTCAGGATTGATGATCAAGTGCGAGAAATTAAGTTTTTAAATTATATTTTTATATAGAACTGACGTACCTGAGGCTCGTGAAGCTGGATATTAGCGGTAATCGAATATCTGTGCTTCCAAACGAGATGAGGAAGATGAAGAGCTTGGTGGATTTTAAACTGTCCGACAATCCGCTCACCTCGCCGCCTGCCTCGGTGAGCATTAACGATCATGATTCGTCTGTGTTTTCGCTCAAATCTTCTTTCCGCAATACATATTCCTACGCTCTTTCCTCGACGGATTCTTTCTAATAAAACTGTACGCGATGTTACTTCAATTGAACTGCCGTTTCACAATCACAGACTGCCTACGGAACTGCTTGCAAGACCGATGCCTTTCGCTTCGTACTTCATTCGAGACTTTATTTGAATTCATGAATCAGTACCTCGCCGTTCAGAAACGTTTAATATCATTCTGTACATTGCCGGAAGGCAACAAGATACAAAGGAAACGCGAGACGTCTTTCCTTCGAGAATACCGGTCTCATATGCTAAAGTTCTTACTGCCGGTTTCAGCTATGCATTCGCGGGCGAACGCACATTTTCAAGTACTTGGAGAGGCAGGCAGCGAAACACGAGAGGGCCAGAGGCGGTCGAACGCGGCGGGCACCTCTAGATGCAAGAGGTCATGCGACGTTGGACACGAGGTCGCATCGACGGCACAACGTCGACAGTGGATACAGCACCAGCGACGGTGTCGACAAACGTTGGTCCCAAGAGATCCACAGCGCGGTTAGTTTCACCGTCGCTCTCGTGGCCTTTTCACTATCGCTACATCTCCTGCACACACTCTACAGCTACTTCTTCGCGAAGCTATTCGGCGAGTCCGCCGCCGAATTGCCCGCGGATCTCTGATCCAGTGCGGTCATATGAATAAACCGAAACACAAGCGCTTTCGCTTTTACTTTTTCGAAGGAAACTTTGAAGGATATAAATGAACATATTGTATTATATACATTTCAAACGGAATAAATATTTTTAATTGTTTTATTAACGAAGAAAATGCTGAAAGAGATAAAAGGATATTACAGTGGATTTGCATTTGCTTATGCATATAGTTAAAGGACTTATTTGTAAATAAAGAATTAGATATTAGTAGAGGTATCTATTAAAATGTAACAGTATATAATAATACAGTAGCATTGTAGAACATACTTTTGATTTATGTTTTTAAAATGCTTTAGAACAAATGCTTTTGCTTATCTAGGTACTTCTTTTTTAGAGATTTTAATTCTTTTATTCATATGACTTTTTAGAATTGTGTTAGAGAAATTATTATACAACCTTGACCATAAATATAAAGTACCTCTAAATATTTATTTTCAACAATTTGTATATTTTGTTCCTTCCTCGTTAGTCTTCCTTTTATTACTGGTTTTTCCAAGAAAATGCAATAAATTGAAGATGCTTTATACCGTAGTCAAGGTTGTGCATCTTTCTGTAAATTTCTATGCAATTTTTGTACATAAATTATATTGTATATAAAAAAGAGATTTGTCTGAGAAATGCGAGCGACTTCGCGTTTGATTTTTAATATAAATCATTGTATAAAGTGCACGAATAAACTTCTACTAGTGCGCAAAATGCACACAATCCACGATTTTACATGCCTCCTGTTGGCCACCGTTTGCAGATACACGACGGCGAAGTTCGCAGCTTGTGGAGGCAGGAATGTTCACCGCTCTCGATAACGCTACCACACGAGGTAGGCGTGAACGGATCTTGTAGTGGCACGTCGACGCCCAGCACGATTTCACCCGGGGAGCACACGTCCCTGGAGGATGAGTTGGGCAAGGTAGGCTAATACATAAGATTCTCGCAAAAACAAATTAGCGTTATCGCTATTCTGATTATTTCAAGAAAAAAGTGTTTAAGCTATGAAAAAAAATTGAACTACAATTTCTTAAATTTTATTGATAATAATATTGTTTTTTATATTTCCATTTCTTTTCTACTTTTTATATTCAGCAAATGTCGATTGCCGTATTTGTTGATTTTGATTCGTACGAATGATTTAAAACTAGAAACTGTAATATCTCAAAGTAATTCACTTTTATGACAACTGGAGAAGTCAGGTTTCTATAAAAGATAGGAACGTAGACCGATAAAATTCTGATAATTGATTAAGATAATGGAAAAAATATATTTGTTATTATTATCAGGAGCTAATCGCGCACGATTTAGATTCTGTCTAAAATAAGTGTTTAAGCAATAAACTGTAGTACGGAATTTAAAGGATGACATAGCCGCTATATTTAGCTGCCGAATAGAACTCAAGTCGAGCTACGATAATGATAATAGTCGACAAACCGTTGTTGGCTGTCGCTCAAATCTCGTTATAAAGCCTTGACCCAATAAAACATCATTTTTACGACGACGTTTCAAAATTACGAATGCATGCTGCATCAATAGTAAATGTTCGTATATACTTAATGTATGGCGAAATCGCTTTCTCATATATTTACTGTTTCTTTTATACATTGAAGGCTGAGCTTCCTTCAACAAGAATTCATTTTGAAATCTATAATTAAAATCTATAATTAAAGCAATTGACAAAACATAATTTTGTGATAAAATATAACGTTAATTAAGAGTGCTAATTGAAAACATTTCTTATCTAGAGATAAAGATTTTAAATTCTAAGATAACAAATTATAAAAAGACAAAGTTAAATTAATATTAAACTTAAAATTATTCCTGTTTAATTATTAAGGCGTTTTACGAAGATGTTAAAAGTTATAATTCACATTCTCATGCGAAATCTTTTGCAGGCGATGGTACTGCACGATCAACTAGAAAAGAGGAGATTAGAGAGGAGCACCTCGGAGAATGGGGCAGACATTAGAAGACCAATGATCTCCGGCCTTCATCACACATCGATTACGCCACCTGGGTGAGTGAAGCCTCTCGCTAAGATGATTAATGGGTCAATTACCCTATCCGCGTGCTTTCCCTCGAAACAAACGAGCGCGTTCCCTCGATGTTTGCAATTGATATTGTGATACAAACTGTCACGGTAGTTTACATACATATACATATACGTATATTTTTGCATGCGTGCATGTGCATTATCGTGGCTGGCAATCCCTTTTTACAGCCATCTGGAGTCCACGCATTTGACGAGTCAGTCGCAGCAGATATCATCCGCACAGCAATCAGTACACCCGCTCCAAACTGCAACGGGTACCGCTGCAATGGTGAACGGCGACGATAAAAGGCCGTTCAATCATATACAGACGTACAGGTAACTTTGCTTTGGACCGTACCAACAAAAGCCCTTGTCCGTCCGAATTTATCTCATGTTATCACGTTTGCGTTACTCATTTACTCATTCGTATGATAGGCGCGCCTGGTAATGCTGTGACGTATTATATGCGTTGAGCAACTACGATTGACTTTATCGTATCAATCCTCTTCAGTATCCAAATGACGGGCATTTGTGATTCTAATTAAATATTTAACTCTTCGGTACCACTCTCATTATCAATTTATAACTTTTTTTTATTAATAAAGATATATACATTTGTTTGCTATCGTTATATTTCTTAATGTCTGACGTTTCAATTGAAAAAAATTTGCTACATGTTTATTTTTATGCAATATTTTTACACAATATCTATATGGTAAGTACGTGATAAAACGGTATAGAGTGGCAACGAAGGTTTAAGAAAAAAGAATGTGTATTGTATAAAATGTACATGCTGTTTACATATAGAGAGATATATAAATTATAATATAATTAATCGTCTTCTGAGGAATATCTAGTTATTCAAAATTATTTCTAAAATATTAGAAATAATTTTTATTGATTAGGTATTCCTCAAATTAGAGGATTAATATATTGCGAGATTGTAATAATGCTTTCGATATTTTATACATTGTCTTGTTTTAATCATTCATACTCACAAGGATCATCAAATATCATTCGTGAAAGTTTCATATCATGTTCTTACGCAATCTACGACAGTGTTCGCTTTGATATAAACTATTTTATTCTTAGGGAGTACAAAGAAGCTCTGAAGCAGCAGAGGGCTAACGAAGGTCTAAGCGTATACAGACCTCGCGAGCAAGTGACGCCTCCAGGCAACGAGACGCAAAACGAAACCGACATGGGCAACAATAAAGAAACCATTGCTCTAACTGGCAAGCAAATCTTCAACGAAGATAATGCATTAAAGAGGCCAGTGCAGAAAGTTACCCCGTCGCGAATAAACTACCAAAGCACGCCAATCATCAACGGTAGTAATAACGATTACAACAATAAGAACGGAAAATATCTTGAGCAACCTTATAAAAAACCTAGCTCGCCTATTAAAACTTCGAGTAGTATTCTCTCCACGAATACGAGTCCAGCGCATGCGCCCAGACTGGTGAAAACCGCTGTTGGTTACGTTGAAGGTAATCATTTATATTAAAAAAAACAAAAAGGAAATTATAAATTTGTTCGTAGATAAATACATTTGCAGTTGATGTATAAGAGCAATTTTACATTTTACAAAAATTTCTCTTATACATTTTATGCAGTGTAAGAGAGGACTTTGATTACACAATATGCTTATAGTATGCGTATGTTTATTAGGCAACAACAGTCCCAGTAAAAACGGCGGCAGTCCAAAATCCCCGCGATCCGTCACATGGAATAGTAATGTGCCTGAAAAGTATTCTTTTACTATGAGGAGAGAGTTTGAACGTGCCAAAGAAGAGGCTGATCTCATCGAACAACTACGAAATGTAAGCATCATAACGAAAAACAACTGTAATTACTTGTGAAAAGCGATTTTATAATATAATCAAGAATATATTTATAATAGCACATAGAGACGAGATTGAAGATGGCATTGCCAGAGGACCTTGCACCAGCGTTAACGGATGGTGTTGTTCTTTGTCACTTGGCGAACCATGTTAGACCACGATCAGTTGCTAGTATACATGTTCCTTCTCCCGCTGTAGTGAGTATTTTTTCGCGATTTTGTGATATATTCCATGTATCAATAGACTGATTTAACTTTTTTTTGTAGCCTAAGCTGACAATGGCACGATGCAGGCGTAACGTTGACAACTTCCTCGAGGCGTGTCGGAAGATTGGCGTTGATGAGGTAAGATATTCTTCTTGTTAAATAGTTTCAAAGAAGTTTGTGCTTCTCTTTCGCTCAGAGTATACTACACATGCATGAGACACGCTGTCATCATTAGTGTACAACATCATGTTGATAGGGTGGATATTTCCATACCGAATAAATTAATCCGATGTGTTTCTAATTTTTCTTTAACAAATGGTGATGTGGCAAGAGAATCATGATAGTAATTGATCGACCGTGTGTGCTTCGTTGAAGAGTAGAACTGTAAAACTGGTTACGAGACTCAGTGCGAAAACTTAACTCTTTACGAAGCACAATTACCAGATATTCTCATCGAGCGTTATCCTTAGACCAGATCTATCGAATATACTTGGCGAACAGTCGGGCGGAAAAATTTATCGCACATTATTCGTAACCAAATGTCTGTGTACATCGTGACTAACGCTTCGGCAATTTAGCCGTCACTTCTCGATGACACTTTCAACGACTACTAGTCAGTCCCCGAATTCGAACTGATTTTGAGCGAATTGCAAACCTATTTTATGAAAACATGCGGTATAGTTATAAAAATATAAATGCAGGAAAGAAGAAAAATGAATTAGCGAAGAAGCTTTAGTTGCATGTGCCTATAGATTTCAGTTCGCTTTTGTGTTGCTTCTTCGGGGAATAGTCTGTACTTCGGGTTCTCACCTTTCCTGCCATCATCCGAATATCTTACCGATTAACATCCATGGACTAACTATCCTAAACTATACAAACAATCCAAATAATTCTTCATCAATCATTATATAAAATATTACTATGTTACTGTTGCTTTTTCCTATCCATTCTTCTTTCCTTGATTGTTTTCTAGATGGAACTTTTGATCATTAAGGAACGAATAAATTGATTATAATCGACTTTAACAAGCATTGTTACAAAGTAAAACTTCATTAAAGAAAATCAGAATCAAATAAATCAATTCTATCAAAAGTTCTTTTGCGAAGACGAACGATTTCCTTTTATCACATAGTGATAGGTCGGAGTGTAACAGAACAGCTATCCCCCGAGGAACGCTTCTTTTCTCATTGATACAAAAGTAGGGCCTTCCTCGGAGAGGACAGAGATATGCGTTTTAAGGCCACGTGAGAAATGTTCTCGCAGTGCGGTAAAATAGAAACTGGGACTGAGTAGTATCGTTGTTGGTGTTGCAGGAGGTGTTATTGGACGCGGACGCAATCATGGACGTGGGTTACATGGACGCGTACGGGCTGGAGGCTTTGGCGCGTCTCGTCATTGCTCTTCTCCTTGTTCGCGATGAGGAAGAGAGTAGCACCGAAGAGCCGGCCGCAGATTCACTCCGTACGATTCAAGACCACGTTCTATCCGCGATGCTTTTTGCCACATTCCTATCCGCCCTAGTTCTGCTCTATCTATTCCCACTTCCCGATTAGTGAGACAGTATTGCGAAAAAGAAGAATCTACGATTTAAAAAAGAAGAAGAAAAAGGATGCCAGGATGGAAATTACGGTATCTTGAGGCGGCAATTCTCAGAGTCTCCTTTTTTACTATCTTAATTTTGTTTTTGATATGAAGTCTGAGAATAACCGTCTCGTTCGAACAACGATGCACATGACACTTTCAATGTTTGTTTCACACTTTATCTTTAGAGCTATATATTATTTTCGTGAACTTTATTTATACTTGTATTTATTAAAATTCAAGAAAGTGTCGTGTCGGATCTGACTTTGATGTCGAAAATTCCCAATGGTGTTCAGCAAATAAAATGAAGAAAAAATGTGCATTAATATTCAATAGATGCGGCACGTTTCTTTTCCAAGAAGACAGTCTAAATGTTTACGTAACATGAACACTGTAGGGTCGTCATCGACATCAAAGTACTCTGTAATTTTTTAAAGTGTTTTTTGAAGAGGATACAGATTAAAAAACGGTTCGCCATCGCCGCATCTAGACGCTTTAAAGAATATCAGAACATATCTTTTGTCGCATATGAAATTGTCGCTAGTCCTCGCCAGGGGCAAAGTACTTAGTTTTCAAGAACCTATTTATCACAATAGTAGCTTTAACAAGATTGTTCGCTTTTTTGACCTACGCTCACGTAACTTTCCTCGCTCGAGCATGTAAGCGAGGAATTTTGCAGTCAGCGGAGAATTTTCGGAGGTAGTTTTTAAGTGTTGATAGGCAGCTCAATGGAATGTTTAATCGGCTAAATATTATGTAGGTCTGTACCTATTTTGTTTCAAAAAGTCTTCGTTCTTCATTGACAATTGCAAGCGGGAATGTCAGCGAAAGTTTACGTGATAATGTTCCCTGCAAAACACGAAGTTTTATTGTATTCTATGTGCTCGTTAGTTTTTTCCGAGCTTACTACGAATTAACATAAAATCAAAGAGCGCAATCAAAGTGGAAGGCGCTCGCATATCACGTTTAGTTGTGAATGTACCTTACAGAATGAACCAGTTATATGATCGCCGCTTGTAATCGTGCGAGTCGGCTGTCGTCGGCTAGACCGATGAAATAATATTTTGATAAAAAGAAAAGGTTAATGGTCGAAATCAAAAGTTGATGCGCAATACTCGTTCCAGAATTGTATAAGTCGTATATCCCGTTTGACTTTCCGAATTCTCGGAAAGTATTCATTGCCTTGTATACGATGAAAACCTCAGAATCCCAATTAACTGGTATTGCGACATCATCTTTTTCGTCTGGGTCTGCGATTGTCCCTCAGGAAGAGAAGAAAGAGTAAAGGGAAGAATAACTACGATGCCTTCGATGGCAATATTTTTTTAAGATTCGACCAATAAACTGCCTGCGGCTTTTTCAAGATTGGTGGGTCTGTGATAGGTAGCCTACGAGTGTTACAGGATTCACGAAAAGGTGCTAAGGGAATCTCTTTCAGTTCTAGGATTTTCTATTTTGGTAACGTAAGGTATAACAAAGGAGGATTTAAAGATGGTGGTGAAGTTTATATTTATCCGTAAATTATTGCTTCCCTTATTTCTATATAATTTTATAAGTAGTTCGATTGTCTTCTTTATCAATTTGTCCAGCACAAGAAACAACGTTTTTGTTTCGAGATGGAAGGAACAAGACAGAGCACTCTTTGATACTTTGTCGACCAAACTGTTTGGTTGTAATTTAAAAAAGCTACTTATTTTAGATTAATGTTACTTTGATCTCGGCATTAATTTTACGAGTTCCAATGCTTTTGGAAGATAAGGAATGTGAATTTTGGAATTTGGAAGATACGAATATGAAAAGTATATTTTCCACCGAGATTTCAAAATCACGGTTAAACATAAAAATCAAGTACGTAAGTCTATACTAATTATAGTAGTTATTCGACTTGATTCTATATTGTAATTGTAATGTCGAAATTTAAACTAACAAAAACTGTATGGACACTTCAACTTTTCACAAAAAGCGCGCGCGCGCGCGTTGACTTAAACTTTGAGATAGTTATTTCCTATAATATCTAATTAGCCATAGCTATAAAATAGTACGAAAAAGCAACCAATCGAGATCAAAGTGACAGCGATATACGATGGTAGAGACACGGTGCCTGCTATCTGCTAATTTATTTTCATAAAAACTTGATAGAAACGTAGAGGGCATAATATCGTCTATAATATGTGTAAGCGTATAACTTATACTTTAATGTTAAGAAAACATCCTTCAGATTTGTAAGACGGGATCTCTGTCGGAAAAAAACAGATACCTACAATATTACAACATCTAATTTATTGATAGATAGAAGGCTTTTTAAATAATAATTTTGATTCTAATCACCGCAGTACTTAAGATAGTGCCAAACTTCTCAACATGTTCCATTGAATGCGGCATTACTTCATTTTTCCGACAAGGTCTATGGTCTCGTTGAAAAGATCTTAATGTGAAACAACACTAATCTTACGAATTACCGGAACGCTTAAGTCGAGCATTCTGGAAATTTTTGATAACTGCGGAAAGAACGATTTTGCTAAAGATTAAAAAATTAATTAAATCTGAAAATTTTGTTGAATTATGAAAATAGTTATGTATAAAACTCAAACAAAGACAAAAAATTTTGACGTATTAACAACAAGCTGAAGCGTTCTATATAATCGTTTTGATAATGTAATAAATATTTTCAGATATGTATTTAGCTAAATTTTTAGTTACTTTAGCAGAATCATTCTTTTTGTGTGGAAGATCTTTCAGAGAAGGACTGGAAGATTTTTCATAAAAAAAGAGACGTAGGATTCTTTTCGTAACATATTTCGTAAGTGGGCCTTATAATGGGTGACCACTCTATATTTCGAGAGACTATCATACAAGCATAATATTTACACGTGTATCGTTGCGAGTCGACACGTGCATTACTCTATGCAGCATGCCAGTGTAGTTTTTTAAGGGGTTGCAAGGGCGAGCCGTATCTTCCATGACTTCTTACGACTACTCGGATTCAGTTCGCGATCTTGCCGGGAGATGCACGCTTAAGCGGCATTGCATTTTCGCGTTTGTAATCAAGTGGGTTTTGCACTTTCTAGTCTACAACAATAGTATCGTTAGTTGTAAGTCGAACTATCCGTTCTAGTCAGATTATTTTCTCCCCTTGCATTTCTTTTCTTTTCTGCGACAGCAATTTGTTGTGGCTTCTACGTATTTCATTTGCAACTGATGATTTCGTAGCTACTACTCATTACTTAACCGCAATAATCAGTTTAGTCAGTTTAAAGGAATGTTGTATTTACTGGAACGCCCGGCGTTCATTTTCTACCTTCTTTAATTTATATCTTATTAGCATCGTTTCTTGCGTATAATTTATTTCTACAGAATGTCATATATAATTAATCTTTCAAACGGTTCCTTTTTGTAGCCTTATTCGCTTGAATATTACTTCGCTATATTTAGTTATTAAACACTAATAATTATTAAGAGAGGAATTTGCGCGCGCGTTTTCTTTTTTTATAAATTTTCTGTGAAAAATTAGTCCATGTTACTCTAATAATATATAAAAATAACGATACGCAGTCAAACGATTAACGATAGTATCTGTAGTAATGCCTCTTGAAAAAAAAAAGACAAGAATGTCAGAAGCTTTCAACTGCAATTGTCGACCGTAAGTTAAATTGCACCGTCAGTGGACAAATTATTATCTCCGGGCGTTCCGAATCTTAAACGCGTAATTAGGCGGTCCGCTAATAACTTCCGCGCTTACATCCAACGAGCGAATCGTCCATTATAGAATAACGAATGAACGGCCGGACGATGACAAGTCATCATTCGGATATTCCATTACGTTTAATCATCGATCATTACGACGGATGCCTAATGATCCTTTGCGGGGACGCGAATACGAATGGTCGCCACGTCACGTCAGTATTATTCTCATTAGAATTGGACGAGATGTCGAGGTATTGGGATAGTATTCTCAACAACTTAAGACTGGATTCGAATTTAGCACATACCATTTTATATCATTAGTTGCTTAGCACAACGGTCCACAATTGATATACGTAATTGCTCTAGAGAGATATGCTAAATCTTATCTTTGCAAACGGACCGGCACAATGATTTTGTAATGATGCTATTAATGTAGCTATTATAGAAGTTATTAAGAGCGGCCAGTTAAAAATCGATCGTTAGATTAATATCAACGTTTTATACGCATGGAATAAAATTCTGTATTGAATTTCAATTGGATCCAGTCGTACTAGTCGAGGATCAGTCTCGTAGATCGTAACAGTGAAATTTTACCAACAGCTTTCGCTTTTGCAAGAGGCTATACATCACTATTAAGCATATTCACGAAACAAAAAAGAAAGAAAAATACTTAAGGAGGGAGAAAAATACGAAATCATTCCGTTTGCGTTTAGCTTATGTGTATAATTTTTGTAAAGTACGCGAAGAGAGAAAGCTTATATATGCAGAAATATATATATATATATAGAGATAGATATATTATATGAAAACAGATATATAGTTCGTTGAAACTAGTTCTTTTACATCGTTTCTGACCTTTTTTCTTCCATTTTTTTTTAATATTAACGTATGTAAGTCAATTAAATTATTCGCTAGCTCGATAAATCCACTTGGTGCTTGGTGTATTTTCGTCCATTGTTGTTTCCGTAAGCTTTTAAAGCTTCTCTTGTCTATTTATATACATATCTATATTTATTCCGCGGCGTCTCTTTAAACGTTTCGTACTTGCATCGATCATACCTGCTCACTGAGCTGAAGACAATAATTCCTTTCTGAATAGATATGTGGCCTAAATGGGATCAGAATAACGAGTCTAGCATGATCGACTTATTTCAATTCGATTTTTACATAGGGCGATAACTGATCTCGAAAAACGCATATACGCACAACATATTTATATTGTTTCAAATCGGGTTTAATTTCCTTTACATCTATTATAAATTGTTTGTTAGCATTTAATTAAAGAGAAAAAATACTTTTTAATCAAAATATATTAGTAGATATTTGTAAAATATTAGTAAATATTTTAAAATTGTTCTGAAGTGAATTATCAAATCTTATTTAAATATGTCCATTAATTTTTCGCTTTGACTTGTAAGTTTCCCTTTTGTTTCTTCCAAGGCAGATATTTGGAAACAATTTTCAATCGAAAACCGTACGTCTATATGTAAAATATAAGTTATATATTGTTAATTTAAATTAACTACTATTAGTAATTATTATTTAATACCCTATTACTTTCGAATTAATCTATAAATTTTTGATTGTAAGTTTACTTTTGTTGCATTATACAATAAATACGTGTATAATAGTAAACGACAATCCAATGACTCTAGAGAGAGTGAATTAAATTTTTAAATAAAATATTGTACTTAACGTACTCAGAAAATACGTGCGTTTATTAGCCGAATACTGCCTAGATAATTTTAACGAGTACAATTATTTGACCCGAAGCAACGCCGTTCAACGATTACGATCGAACCACCGATGTATCTGCAGCTTGATCGATATCTTGCAGATATCATATCTCGCAAGTCTCGCAGTGTATTTTGTTTTTCTGTCTTTCATATTTAATTTATTTATAAATTACTTATATACGACACTCGCCATCCCTAACGTTTTGTTATTAGAGAGAACGGTCCTAGTGGCGAAATGTATAATGCGAAGAGACAATCATCGCATCTTTTCTTTGATTTCTGTCGAATTAATCGATCAAAAATTTCTTTAGTGTGTGTTGTTTCGCCACTCGGATATCATTGACCTTGTTTTTTTCCTTTGAAGTATACTCTGTAACGTTGATTGTATGGATAAAAAACATAATGATTGTAACACTATAGCCATTTATAATAAAACATCCTTTTCTTAAACTATTACGTTCATTCAGTAATAGAACATAATTAATCGGAAAAATTGTGAACTTGATACCATCTTCTTCACTTTGTTGCATGTTACAAACGTTTTTATAAAAATTTTTGCAAAATAATCCTTACTTTAAAATTTAACGCACTTTAAACTATTATTATTTTTACCGATTTTTTAAATATTTTCGAAAAGCTTTTGTACATCTCGTGTTAAAGAAAAAGTTTTCTTAACTGAGAATTGAATTTGAATTTTTGCATTTTTTTTAGATGTGTTCTGTTATCTAAACTCACTTTTATCTCTCTCGATTCATACATTTATATATCTATTCGCTTATTATTCAAACATTTTCTTGTAAGTAAAAAATCAGGTTTCATCATCTGACTTTTGATATCGCCTAAACGCCTGATAAGACATTTTTGAAATTTATTGATCATAGGTAAGAGATTCACAGTATTTTATTCTACATTTTTATTTGTAATACATATATTTAATCGAAATAAACTCTCTTGGTGTTATTTCTCATCTCCTAGAATATTTCGATACAGGTACAATTGTCTATAAAGGCAATACTGTAAAGTTGCTTAAAAATAAAAATGTATAATTTAAAGCTTTTTTTCGTATATCTTTTAAATATTTCTTTTTCCTTTAGATGTATTTTCGTCATGTTTTTAGATTATAATTTAAATCAATCGCGCATTTTTATTCAAGACAGATGAAAATATTTGCGCAACAAGAAAACAGAGGTGCTAAAGACGCGTATGTGCTTCTTGCTAATTTTTCAGAATCTCGTATGCTGTGCCAGCGACGTCCTGGAGGGAGGTCGCGGGGTCGTACGTGTCGCAGTCACTGTGTCCGAACTGTTGAGGTTTCACCAAACACGTTCGCCCCTACAGACGTCCTCGAGTATGCCGAACCACGTGCCTGCTTAGCGCCAGACTATCTAATTCGCGAGATTGCCTGGCGAGAGAGCCCGGAATCCGTCTCCCTCTCGGGTAGGGAGAGGGAAAGAGGTGAGGATGAACTGCGAGCGAGGTGACAGCGACGGATGTGCTCGAAATGCACTCAGGATGCGCTCCTAGACAGAGACGAATGGGGAGTTCGACGTAACTCCTCTCTCCTTCGAATCGTAAGGACTGAACTGGAATTTGTTCGGCCGCTTCGGTTTCAGCGTAAACGAAACGTTCGCAGGTCGGCAATTTGACACGCGAGCTGATTAGTCAATCCTTAACTGATCTGACTATATAATTTTACTGATTATATATAAAATTTTTTTAATTTGATTTAAAGAATAGCGTTCAATCTCATGAAATAGTTGAAAGAGAATAGAATTTTTAACCGAATTAGAAATTTCAAATAATTTCATGTATAAATTTTGTATAGCAGATTATTTAGATATCTCTAAACTTTCCCCCATCCTCCTCAGTTAAGGATTAAAATCAAAACTCGAAAGAAAACTAGGATTTAGGTTTAATAGCGATACTTAATTATTAAATATTAAACAAATAAAGACTTTTCAGATGATACACGCAGTTGAAAGACGTAAAGACGTCAGAAAGAGATTTCTCTCTTTTAGACTTCCATTAGATATCTAAAAGTGATCTTTTACGAACCTTAGGTATCTAAAGCACTTTCCGATCCATAAAATGTCTTTTAAATGTCTGAAATATTTTTCGAATATCTAGGGGACATTTTGGGATTTTTGCGGTATCTCGATTATCTCGAAACACACACTAGTTCGAGAATCATTCTTAGAAATACAAGTTTCTGAAGTGATTCTTTATCAAACCGACAATAAGTCGCTTTGTCGCCACGTCTGTACGAGCGCTCTGACAAATCGCTTTCGAAATCGCCACGAAGAGCGATTCGTCGAACGGTCGATCGCACACCAAGCTAATCTATGTGAAGGAAACTCTTTTTTGTGTTCTTTCGCACGATAAGCAACTTTCCGGTGTTAATACCAAGCGACGGATTTCTTTCTTATCAAAATCGCTATGCGAATCTCAGATACGCACGAATTCGCGTACTTAATGTAATTGCGATCAACCATGACACACTTAATTAGATATAACGAATTTTATATCGAAAAAACGAACACGATAATGCTTATTTTTGCTCGTAGTTGCAGCCGGGTCCTTCGAAATCTCGGGATGAAAACGGGGCGGATTTTATAGAACAGCTAGACGGAATTTGGAGATATTGGAAGGACCTATCGAGATCCTTAGGTTGTGTATCCACTTAAAATTTTCAAATATCGTTTAATTATCGTAAAATTAAACGATCCAATTTTACAAATCAAGAATATGTAATTAAATCCTGGTCAAAGAGGCAAAGAGAGTCTAGTGGACATTCAGTCTTAAGGCTCGATTTCGCTAGGCTGCTAAAAATGCCGGAGCTTTCGAATAGTGTAGTCCTTGTGTATCCGTGATCCAATATCTCGCATGCATGCGTCGCTACAAGCTGAATTTAGACTAGGCTAGCAACCCGTAAATACGAGCACTCCAAAGAAGAAATACATCTGCGTTACACGAATTTTTAATTTCGATCGCTTCTAATTATCGTTACACGCCTTAAACGGAAATAGTATACGTAAATGAATTCATTCATTTCGAGATATTATCTTTTGTATCGAATTGGTACCCTCAAGTCAAGTATACCCTTGACTGCTGACTGTAGATCCTGTACTTAATTGAATTTAGAACAAGTGGATTTAATCCACGAGTGGAGCTATTTCTAATAAAAAATCTTGACTTTATCTTGGACAATCGAACTGTATATGAATTTGAAGTATTTTTAAACAATATGTTTTTATATACTAATTTTATATTGTGATTGTACTATATAATAATTTTTTAAATCAACTTCCTCTCTTAGAAAATATTTTCCAATGTACACGTGAAAGAAATTGTCCATTTGATTGACCAAGATAATTAATAAATTAGATAATCGGATATTGTCTGAATAAATTAACTAGAAAAAAATTAATTATATTTGAATAATTATATATAACTAAAAAATTAATTAATATATTAATAATCATTTAAATTATTAATTGCTATAATATTGTAAGGGATATCCTTTTTATATAATTATTATCCTTGTGTTATCTAGTATACGTTTTTACATAATAAACCTAAGAATAAAAATTATTATATAAAAATATATGTACTTGTAGAAAATATATGTACTTGAGGGTTGATATTCGGTACTCGTAATTCGCAAAAGCGATGTCTCATTCTCCTCCAAAGAAATGTCGCGTCAAAAGATAGGTAAGCCTCTGCACGAGCAGAAGATTAGTTAGGAACTTTCAAATTAGCAAACGATAATTGCTAACGATCGCTAACGATCACGAGACATGGGCATCGTTAATAATTGCCGATGTCGATGGTGAACCGCGACTGGTTACCGATAAGTGTCAAGTACGTTATTAAAGGCACGAGTAAGGGCTTAAGTACCAAGATAATCTTATTGTTAGTAAAAAGTAAATCGTAGTTGTAAGTCAACGCACAATGATTAGTATTAAATATATACCGTATCAATCGTATAATATTAGACTTGTAACCACAGCAGTCACTTGAGATGCTATAATACGGTCGATACGAAATACGTTTAATTAATTAATTAATTAAAACGCAAATTATTGTATATTGACCTACACGATCACGATTTATTATTATGATTAAATACGATTATCTTTGTACTTAGACCTTAAGGCCTAGGTGTTCAAGCTGGTATACGTAAGCGTCTCATGATTTCAATTTCAGGGTGAATTGCACCAAGGGAACTTTCGATTTATCACAGTGATTTTCTCGATATATTGTAAATTGTTTTGCAGTATAGATATAGAAATTGGAAACCGTAAATATTAATGACGTTAAAACAAGATATTTTTAATTAGACTCAGCCAAGTCCGATTAAAAATATTCTGTGTCTTGATACTTCCTTTTATAATTTTTTCTGGATCTCGTTTAATAAGCGTGCAATGCATTCTGAATTTTTTAAATCCTATCTTCGTAGTTAATGCGCTATGAATCGGCGAGACGATTTTCCTAGGCCAAGCAGAAAGGACTTCTGTACTTTACTTTGCGTTATCGAAATTCCCGAATAGTTAATTGCGAACCGTTAATTGCGAATAACCCCATTAGGTGCTAAGTTTAATATATCATTAATTATAATTGTCTACGTTACGATGGTCTTTTAATTTCGATCGATGTGAT
The DNA here is from genome assembly GCF_001594075.2 of Trachymyrmex cornetzi. Classification (NCBI taxonomy): domain Eukaryota; kingdom Metazoa; phylum Arthropoda; class Insecta; order Hymenoptera; family Formicidae; genus Trachymyrmex; species Trachymyrmex cornetzi. Next base: position 119,453 of record NW_017300343.1, read on the forward strand.
CATTTCGTATCAGCGTGAAGGAACGTGAAGGATCTCAAGTGCCGTGGCTCGAAGAAGCAAAAGAGGGAATTAAGAGGCCCGGCCAGTGCGACAACCGTACAGCATTTGCCGACACGCGGATAACTGTAACGTTCATATTTATTGTGCCAAAGATGTCTTTTCTCACATTCACGTTCGAGGACGAATTTCATTTAAATAATCTTCGCCAGCGAGATTCAGGCAGGAATTAACATAAATTAGTATTGTAACGAAGAACGCTTTCTTTGCATTTCTCTTTACATGTGCATCTTAGTATCTCCGTCAAACTGTTAAAGCGATGCATAGTCTTTTGCCAAAGTCTATACATGAGAATCTTACTTTAATTTTTAGTTTTCCGTTGAAATTTCAGGCTCGTTGTTGGTGGCTCCGATAAACGATGACTTTTTTGTCATTCAAATGCTGGTGATAATGATGCTGATCTGTTTTTATTATTACAGTCTGAGATTCACTTATCCGTTTTTGTCGTGCTCCGCTGTGGCTGCACATATTTTGCGTTAAAACTTCAAATCACATCAGTCAATCTCTCTATTGCAGTTCCAATTATATTTATTTGATACTTTGCTTCTTTCTTTTCCACTCTTCTTTCTTTCTCCACTCATTTCTTTATTATTCTTTTCGTATTTATTTGACAGCAGCATTTTGTATTGCTTACGCAAAAGACATGCCTTCGATTTCGCAGTGATTGGCACTTACACGGTCGAGATCGCGCTACAAAAAATAGCACAAAATTGCGATAACACGACGACATCGGATCACGTTGAGTTCCCATTTTAGTTTTTAATTTACGTTGGTTACCAATCTGAACTGTATAATATTTCGTAAATAAGACACGAATTTGTTAGAGTGTATTTCAGATAATTTCGTGCTATTCTGTGTACAGATCAATTTTATATCTTATTTTTATGGGAAAATATATGCATATTTTGAATATTTACGTATGAATTTTTATATGAATGAAACAGAGATAAATTACTTTTTTGTTTAAAATATTCTTTTTGAATTTATATTCATACTAAAAGCGAAATGGAGTTGATTATTTTTACATTAGTTATTGCGTGAAAATAATATATATTTATTTGGTTTTTTGAATCTCTTTTCGCGTCGGCAGAGTTGTATTATAGATATCACGAAGAATAGATATCACGAATCTAATTTTACGTGATTAAAAGTACGAAATTATGACTTCGTTACAAGATATACAGCTCGTCCTCGAACCTCCGTTACATTTGCGATACACAGTAGAAGCGCAATGTCCTTTTTCCGTATTTCGATTCGTTCGAAATTCTTTTGCGTTGATCGTAGTCATGTAGGAATTTGTAAAGCGACGTGTCACTGCGGAATTGTATTACTTATACTCGCCCAAATTAATTGTGTTCGTCGGATTGTGCAGGACAATGTCTGTTGTCAAAATTCAGCGATGCGAAGCGCCTCAAAGGGCGATATTATTAGCGGAACTGTATCGAATGTGATCTCTTTCAGAATTGCGTTTTTATTATCTTTATCTTTACTTCCTTGCGATTTTCAACCTATCATTGCGACCTGCGTAAGTCGCTGTATATCAAACACGGTTGAAAAGTAGGTAATTCATTTATAAATTACGAAAAATCGTAATTACTTTCTTTATTAGTAATAAGTAGAATAAGTATTATTTTTACGCAAATTAAACAATGCACGAAAAATCAAATTATATTTAATTGCGATGACTTTTTGTAAATAATAGGCTTGAAGAGATTAAACTCATGCACCATGTATTGCGGAATTTTCCTGTATAAAAGCGTTTGTCATAATCAAAAACCTGTCATTTTGCAATTTCCTGCCGTTCGAGGTGCTTCTAATGGCTGGCTATTATGGCGAATTATTAAACGCACTACGTATTGTATTAAAAATCAATGAACATTACATATAAAATAAACCGAAGAGAATTACTTATCGAACTCGTTCACTTGCGCAAATACCCCCTCTACCGCAACGTTTTCCAATTCCCAAAGCTATAACCTTAAAGTCCTTTTCCCTTTTTTTTATCAGCATTTTTGTCAAATACAAAACTTTCTGAATTATTTAAAACTTTAAGGAGAAAAAGTCAGAAATAATATATAATAAATAAATATAGAGGAAAATATTATAATATAGGCCCCTGATTCTAATGTGGTTTCCATTCAAAATTTTGTTACAATTAACATCATCTCTTGCAAAAGATCTTCAATTTATTTTTAGATAAGTATCGAAGTTGTAAAACAATTGGCGCCACATTGACGAGACTTTTGTGTTGACACACAATTAATGTTTAACTATTACAAGATATCAAAGTTTTTCCGTATTATGTTCAATATAACAATAACAATAGCAGCTAATTCAAGGCTACTGAGAATCAGCGCAGGAGGAGGTGTGCAATTGTCATAATGTAAAAGATGAATTGATTACTCCATCAATGGAGTAATCAATTTATATTTTACATTATAACAATTGATGGAGTAATCAATTCATATTTTACATTATAACAATTGCACACCCCTTCCCGCGCTGATTCTCAGTAGCCTTGAATTAGCTGTTATTGTTATATTAAAGAGAGAGTCCTAGCTAAACATATTTATTTACTTTTTTAATCAATATAACAAGTTTAACATGATTTAAACAAAAAACTAGGACATTGCGTTTTATTTCCAAAAATAGGACCATATGATTTAACTGATTTTAACATTTAGTGTAGAATATAAATATATCTCAGATACGTAAATAGATACAAATAAAAATCACTTTTTTCACATTTTCAATTGATAATTCTTCTTTTTTTTCTTCTTATATTAGGACTGTGTTACACCTCTCTCATATGCTTGCACATGCTGATTATTCAAATGTCACGAGCATATGGGACCTACAGTTTCAATGCTGGATTCCAAATGGCGGATTTTTCGAGAGATGTTTCTGTGGGCAAGGATACTCTCGGAAGATTGCCGGCCTTTTCCGAGAGGAGACACGAGCGTAAATATTTTGATTTCTACTGGGATCGAATCCGGGACCTCTGGCATAGACCAATGCGCTGTCTGCCATGCCACGCTAGCACTCGCCAATTCATATCCATGCTTTTAATACTATCTTTAATAGTTCAATGAGATTTGACAACAATCAAACTTTCTTAAGCTCTTACATATTTATAAATATAAAATATGAATAAACAACCTTCGTTTCTTTCTTAAAAAAGTCTTAGAATCTTATGATAAAAAGATTCTAAGTCAAAATCTTCCGTAGATCACTATCACAACATTATCAAACCACCTTTTTTATCATTTAAATTTGAAGCAGTCGAAAATCGACCCGATAAGATAAATACTTTCTTTTTACGGTAATTTTAAGTAAATCATCGAAACCGAGCCACTCGTTCGAGACGTCCGAGCGCACGCGAAGCGAGTCAACCGTCATCTCTTCCCGTCAGAGGAAACAGCCTCCGGAAGAGAAGATTCGGCCAACCCTTCTCGCGGTTGTGGGTGGATCCCAATGGGCGGGCTCTCAACCTGTGTGCAACTCCATTTTGTAGCACGAAGGCGGTCGCAGGTTCTCCGCACCTTCCCCTCTACTACCTGGTATCACCTTGGGCAGCGCAAGCGATCGACCTCCTCGAAGTGGAGGGAACGCGACGGCGCACATTGCCGGCCAGGAGTTCGCGATACGCGTGTGTGCCGCGCGCCTACGGTTTCGTTCTCTCGAACGGTCTCTCTCGTTTCGTCATGACGAAACTGTCAAGTCCGCTTTCGAGCCGGCTATCCGACCGCGTTCTAGGTGAATGTCGATGACTTGATCGCTGTTCGTTATGGAGAATGTGCCCGCAGGCACGCCGCTCGGACTCGGAAAATTAGAAAAGTGTGCGTGATGCAAATCGCAATGAATAATAAATTCAATAGGAAAGGTATTCTAATTGGATACGGCACTTGTGTGTACATACCTGTAAATTAATTATGTTTGTACTGGAACCGCACAACCATAGTTAGAGAAAAATTTTTAAGTGATGAGAGGTGTCAATCTTCTATGTTAACGTTACTTTGAGAAGTTAAACAAATGTGCTGATGGACATCGTGGCGCAAATAATCGGTCCAATGAAGAATTATTGTGTTTTACGTCGATATGACATTTATACGAACTTATGGAACAATAGTTACGAATTTTACAATATCTCGGAAGAGACAATATTGAGTATATGTATATACGTAGAAAAAAAATGTGATATACCACTCTTTTATTTATAATTATTAGAGCCTACGTTGCGAGTAGGTTTCAGATAAACAGCCATACCGAGGAAGAGTTCCTCGACTTCATTAGAAAAAGTGATATTTTCTTTGTCTCGAAGAATTTGATAATATATCAAGATTGGCCATTAATTTCTTAAAGACTGACTACAAACGTTGCAAATCGAGTTTGCAATTGGCAATTTGTGTGATAAAATATTCACGCGCTCTATTCATTCGTAATGTTTATATAATTATAATCATAATTCTTGGATAGAGTTTTGCTACGTTTAGTGATTTCAATGTGTTTTCTTAAAAAAAACTTTAGATTGATAAAACTGTTACTCCGCACAGAGCTGGACTGCGCAAGATCTCCACCGTCCTATTGTCATTACGTCACGAGTGTCAGCTGATCGTTTCGCTGTTCGAAAATTGGAAATAATCGCGTGAGGAGCTACTTATTTAATATACGGCGAAGATTGAGAATCTCCTTTCGCTCCGTGACTGACTGGACCTTAAACTGGTCGTGGTTTTACGAAAACAGAAGGAAGATCGGATCAGGCGTTGCGATTCGTAAACACAACAAGGACGGGCCGAAAGTTGAATCACGTGAACCGTGAAAGAGTTCATCGATCCTCCCAGGTGCGTGTCTGTGCGTGTTTACAGGCCTGGCAGGAGTAACTTTTCAGTCCACGATTGCTATAACGCGCTTCTGATAACAATTAATGTGATAAAGCGCTTCCGGTCAGAGTTGATAATATAAACAACTCGATGATCCATCCGGAGGTATTATCGAATGACGAGAACGGTTGTTTTCGCCTAGAAACAGAAATGTGAAGCGACTACCAACTAGAATAGTGGAATATTGACTCATGAAGGAGAGATTTTCTAAAATTTTCTCATAAGGAAACGATTCGTCACATGGTAACGCGAATCACGGGGAACATCAGTGCAACGTCAGAAGACTGATCATCAAACACTCGAAGCTAATCGATCTCCGAGATCAAAAAGAAAAAAAAGTGCAATCGATAACGTGTGATATGTGATCATTGTATCCGCTATTAGAAAAAACTGTTCAGTTAGAAACCAAGTTATCGTTGAATTCCCAGAGATATCGTGGCTTGACGACTTAACTAACGACGGTCTGCTATCTAGGTGCATATCCGCAATTGTTACGACGAATGTGATTCAAATGAAAAAGACACGCGGCGAGTAAACGAGCAGCTCTTTTTTAAAAATAAGCGAAACTCAGTTCGCGTGACAGGTTCGAATAAAGTTATCGAAGTTGACAGGAAGTTGACAATGAGATTAAGTTGTCGTTAAGTTGGAGGAAGGAGGAATAAATAAGAACGCTGCAGTGTTTTGAAAGAAAATTGAGATATAAAAATGTAAATAGAGAACGATGTGTTAAAGTGGTCTACGATTTTGTTAACGAGTCCGTCCAATTGAGAAGCTGCAAATTACATCTTACTCTTTCGAGTATTACACATTGAATATCGTCGAACTCGACGATTGGCAAAATTGAAAAGACTGATACGTGTGAAGAAACTGAAGCTTTTCTCGCGAACATTCATTTGTTATTCGTTAATGAAGTCACGAGGTCGAAGATGCGGACGACAACGTCGACGACGGAGACGACACGATCTCGATGTGTACGGTGAGAGGACGTGAAATGCCAATTCCTTTCCCCGTTCGTTCCTATTCGCGAAAATAGTGCGACTATCAACGATGGATCTCAGTACGACGCCTAGAAGGACTACGGAAGGCGTCGGTGATCTACAGAAGACCAGAGTAGCGAAGAGCGTCTTCAGCATCCGCAGTCTTGTCGATGTCGAGGAAACGGAGCTTCCCACGCAAGATGATGAGCGCTCGCAAAGTGAGTCTTTAGTCTACTTAAATTTATCATTCATCGTGCGACGATCAAAACAATCGTAATGTCATAAATTCGTCTTTCGAAGAAGATATACTAACTAAGATATACTAACTGAGATATACTAAGATACATACATACTTACTTCTTACATTTATCTCAAATAAATAGATATATTTACTCAGTACACTTTTACTATAATACTATGAAATACGTAACATAAAGACTATCAAGATACGTTTTCATAAATCCTTATAGTATCTACAATATTAAAAGTTGATCTTAATGAAATTATATTAACTTAAATTTCTGCTGCTTAATCAATCAATTAATTAAATTTTATTACAAATTTTTGTCGGTTTTTTTTACGCATAGTTACCAAGAGACACAAACAAGAAAATTAACAATCGTAACATTGTGCCTTATAGTAGCTCTAACTTAAATCCGTATTATTAAAAAAATTTGTATATCTATAAATGACAATAATTGTGGAAAATATCATACAAAATTGAATAATCGTATATAAAAATATGGATAAATATATAACAGATAAAACAAGAACTTGCTCTTATAGCATAAATAGAAATAAACGACTATATTTATGATAAGTGACAGGTATATATCATATTCTAAGGCCATATGGTGGACAAGTTAATTATTGAGTTGATTAAGTTGGAAATGTAATTATTAGTAGATCTATGTAATTTGTCGTCGTATAAAAAATCCATTCTTCGTGTTGATTATATGGTGCTATGGAATCCTTAATTATAGCGATATATAGAAATAATTTGAGTGATAGTTTCTTGTATGTGTTTGCACACAAATCGAATGTGACGCTTGTGATTGGGAAAAAATTCGCGACAAGTTTCGTGCAGATCTAAAAAAAGAACATGCAATTTAATTCTCATAGTTATAAAATTATTAATTTCAATAGATGTTTAAATGCGGCATTTTTAATAGACAAAGTGCAATATAAGATAAATAAAAATGTAAGTAACATGACAGATTGAAAGTGCTTATATATCAATCCGTTTATGACTTGTGAAACATTATGCCTGAGACGATTACAGATATTTTCGCGTATAATAACAGCCTAAAAATTAGTTCAAGGAAACGTGCAAATGTTTTCATTAAATCCGCGGATAGAAACATTGGAAAAACAAAAGATCGATCACGTCACCGGGATTTCGGAGGAGACGATCAGTTACCTCTTCTATCAAAGCCGCACGACATTCCGAGGCTTGAGAAACTGCGGTTCCAGGGTTTACTTTTTCCCGACGAGTGCCTTTTGTGCCAGAGATTCAGCAAAAACCGACCGCCCTTATAAGAGCGGCGGAGTTAATTAAGGCGCATTTAAAGTCGGTAGATCGCGATAAGACAGCGATTAACTCGAAATTAGTCCGCCCATGGATCTAGCAAAAACTGTATCGCTGTCGTTATTGCCGACACGTATCGACGGTGTAGATAAATACGTGATTGAAACGATGCCCAATTAGAGTTCTAGAGCAAATTATTACATCACTCCCGTAAGCCCTTCTCTGCTAGAAGTTATTCCTAAACAAAAAATGTTTGAAAACGATAATTCACATTCTTATTGCTCCTATTACTTTAATCCTATTTCTTTCACGATTAGTACACGGAAAGAATAATTTTTCTGAAGGATCTAAAAATTTGCTGATTGCAGAATGAAGAAAATAATTTTGTTATACCTTCAAAATAATTTTAATGGAAACTCAAACTGTGGTTACTCTAGAGTTAAATTTTTTTGTTGCCTAAAAAATTATTTTCAGATTTGTATCTAGTAAAATTCTAAATTATTCAGTAAAATTGTGTTTTCTGCATATAATCTTATCATGTTACTAAATGAATTGTTACAGATTTCTTGTAAAATAATTTGAAAGCACACAGCTTTACCCAGTATTATGACATTACGATAAAAAACTGGATTTTTCAAAGATAATTACATATTCAAATATAATAAAAACATAACAATAAAAATAAAACAAAATATAATCAGAAGAGCTACGAGTCAAAACAAATTTTAATGTACATATGATACAGTTGACATTAAGTAAAATAACAATTAAATGTCTAATTTCCGAGTAATTGAAGTAATTCAAAATAGTTTGTCGAACGTTACGCAACTGATACGTCTGCAAATAAACGATTATGCCTTTCCTGCGGGGATTTAAAGATATAATCCAAATTGATATATGATTTCGATATTTCATCACTAGAAAAATTCCGCAGCATCGCGAGCATTCGCACAGCTAGAATGCAGTCTCGCGAGAGAAGCGATACGAGCGTGGAATAACGGAAAAAATGCTACCACACGCTGCACCGCATCGCGGCCGAGTTTCTAGTTGGCCGATATGCAAAATACCTGCCTGGCTACGATAACGCGCATTACTCGACTTTCTTGCGACGAATAAATAGCGAATTACCATTTAGTCGTCAGCCGATAAAGCGAAACGAGCTCGCACGATAACGGAATCTCATTCTCCCAGCAACTCTATAAACTATCGGCTTGTTATCGGATAATTAACAAGATAGCGCGTTGATTAACAAATTAACATTACGCGTACACGCAACGTAATGGAACGCAGACGCGCGGTATTTATTAATTATCATGAGAGGCGACAAGCATCATATCTAGTCGGTGTAGCCGAAAAATTATACATAATAATGCAAAGACTTTATTTAGTTAATAACAAATAAAAATACGGTATACTCATATCTTCGTTATTTATTATCGCACGTATGATAAGCATGTGTCGTGTTTATCACATTATTCTTCAAATTCTTCAATTATCTTCCATTAAAAACTGGAATGTATCTCGTCTTACATTTGGTCTCACTTGCCTTACGTTATACACACCCGATACGTAAAACGAATTACGTTGCATATAGATAAGCACGAACAAAATAAGAATTGCTAATCTAATATAGTTGCGATGCACTAAGAAGTTAACGAATTCTGCTCGACAGAAAACAGATACGTGAAAATTGTATCTTAAAAGATAATCGTTATTATTCAAGAGGAACATTGCTATCATTGTTATCTAGCTTAGGCGCTTAGATTATTTTTCTATAAATATATTTAAATTTTCATAGTAAAAACAAGTATATAATATATTAATTTCTATAAAATAAAAATGAAGCATTCTCTCACTCGGTTATTACTAAAATAATTTTCCGTACACAATTGTAAATTTTTTTTCAGTTTACTTTGTCATCGACGTTCCAAAAGAGGACAGAACCGTATAATTATCGCCACATTAATGCCGCACGGGTATTATTAGCGTACTCTCTTGCGTACTTTGTAGGTAAATATTTAAAAATGAGTATAAATAATTACCCACTGTACAGACGCATAGATAAGCGAGCTCAAGTAGTTGGCTTAACAATACCGCGGTACAGCGAATAAAAATGTTTTAAAAAGTTACCTTTACCGCGGTAATTACTGTCAGAGTTGATAAAAGAATATTTATTTCAACTTGAAAGTTTGAATTATTCGATTGGTTGATGATATTATTTTAACATGTTAGAAATCTGTCAAAATATTTATCGCCGTATTAATGCCACGCGATTTTATTTTTGTATAATATTATATAGTTCATTAAAACTTTTTATAATTACCGATGCAATATTATAAAGTTCACCATAATTACAATTAAAATGCAGTAATATATATATATCTTGATCAAATTTATTATTAAATTTCTCGTTGAATTGAGAATGTCAATTAATCTGTTTCGTTGTTTTGTTTCTTCCAGATAATAATGAACAAAAAGTACAAAGCGAAATTGAAAGAAATGTAATTTAAGGTAATCTAAAGTACTCTTGCATTTGCGATTATCTCGAAACTGCAAATGCTGACTTTTCTATTTAACGATAGAAATATCTTGGGGGTGAGATGGCATGTGCATGGCTCAACCGAGGGTTTATCGCCGCCATATTACGATCCGGTCTGGTCGATTAAACGCTATAAATGGCCATGACAGAAGGTGTAATAGAATTGGAGTAACTCCGAGCCAATGGCGCTCCGCGATTAGGGTGGTTGTTCGTGCTCGATTGGCTTTCACGAGCGAGGGTTGATGTTCCCCGCGGGTAAGCTACGTCTTTATATCCTCCCATCGGTTCCCGTTATCCCATTACAGAAACGACCCACCCTCACGTTTAAAATTTCATCGTTCTGGAAACGTTACAGCCCCAGTGCTCACAAATTCTTCATTCAAATTAGTGATTGCAGTATAATTGCATAAAATTACGAAACTTTTATCGTATGAAACCAGCCGTTTAAGACATATTTATGAGAATTTCTTTCTTAGTAATTTTCAGTACAAATCTCTTTTTCCGTCAAAATGAGGTTACGTCATTATTTTATTAGTCTAGTTAATCATTAGTTTAGTTAAAAAGAGACATTTTCAAAAATTTTCGATAAAATGTTTATTCTTTTGATGTATAATTGCAAGAAAAACGTAATATAATTATCTATTAAATAAGAAAAGCAATTAAAAAATAATGACTTGTTACTTCATATTACTAAGAATAATAAATAATAATAATATTCTGTGCTATTAGAATTATTCATTCAACACTGCACGATTGACAGCATCGCTAAAGATATAATCATCAGACATGGTTTATAAGTGCACGACAAGCCGTAATCTATAGCGCACGAATTAAATTTGCAGATCGATCAACCGGACTATTAATCGAGGCTTGTAATCTCACAAAGTCATCGCACTACATCTCGTAATTAACGTATAATTGAATGTAAACGTTATAGAAAAAATGATTTGCGTAATATGTATCATAATATCTTTCGTACGTTTTTAAAATAAATGGAGTAATTATGTTAAATCATTTTATAGCACGTTACCAAACAATTGACGCTCGTTCCTTTAAACGTATACATTTCCAGAGAAAAAAAATTTCATTTCTTTCCGAGTAAATAATTAAATCGTCTTATCATATAAAATATAAGCTATTTCAAATTGTTCTTCCATAAAAGATGTGTGATAAATATTATAACATTTCAAATATTTCAAAGAGAATGGAATAGACTGAATAAAAATTTTACTGATTAATATGAATGTGTTATGTTAATCGTAAAAAATTGCTTAGCTTCCTTATTACTATGAAGGATACATGGAGCTCATAACTGATAACTTACAATTGGATGTCCTCAGATGGTTTTAAAAGCTAGACAAGTCCATGAAGTGTTCTCCAAGAAGAGCCTCAAAGGGGCTGTCAAAAATTTCATCGTCAACTTCAACGGGTTCCTGCAACACCGCGCTGTTAATTGCAAAAAACAAAGAGAAACCCTGCCAATAATACGCGTCGGGCGGGCTGTAAATAATGCCGCGCGGGTTTTACACGTGCGTATATAGTGCCGCGTCGACCGCTGATTGGTCGGTCCGCTAATTGTGTTTTATTAGCGTTCGCCCCTTACTCCTCCGCCCTTTCTCCGTCCCTTCCTGTTCAAACGCCGAACATCTGCAGTCTTAGCTAACTAACCTACCGCCCATGTACTAACTGCGAGCGACATTGTTATTAAGGGTTCCTACAGCGCATCTGAAACCCACACACGCGCACTCGCGTGGGTCCGCATGCGCGACGACACGAGGATATCGTGCCTTTGATCCTCGTTAAGGAGCTGTTAGGGTACTGCGAGAGAACCTGCGAGAGAACCTGCGAGAGAACCTGCGAGAGAACCTGCGAGAGAACCTGCGAGAATCTGCGCTTTCGTCGGTTATCGAAGAAAGGAAGAAATAATTGGAACTGCAAGATCACTATTTCTTAAAATCACATGTATTTTACAAATTGTAAAATTAACTTTGTAAAAATAATTCGGAGATTAAGAAAAAGAAAATTGGTTTGAAAAATATTAATCCTCACATTGTAATTTTCGTATTTAATATTGACATTGAACTGTATTAAAGATTACAATTTATCGTTAGCTTTGTCTCAGATGTATTAGATTCTCATACACATTTCTCTCAATATTGAAATGAAAATTATATCAATATGAAATCGATATTGATTATTAATACATAGCAATAAACGTAACGAGGGTCGACGAATCAAGCTAAGCAATATTTGTAGTTATGAAAAAAATACAAAAATAGCCAGCGTAAAATTAATATACCAGTGAGATGTAGATATCTATCAATTATTACTCACGAGATTAATGTTAATTCGCTATCTCTATTTCATTTTTTGTAATAGATTTTATTTTAGAAAAATGGTTGATCAAGACTAGAGTCCTAGATATAACAGAGAAGCGCAACCGCTGTCCCGATTTCTGATTGGTTCCGCCATTTTTTCTATGGATAGTCTTCTAGGACTCTGGTAGTATCATTATTTTTAAATCCTGATATGTATACCGTAGTCTCCAAAGAGAATCAGTATTTCTTTGTATAAGTCAGTAGAAACACTACTGTTATAGGAATCGCACTTCGTTTGCGGAATGACATGATGTAAACACAGGTCGCCATTTTTTCTTTGGATGATTAATTATAACCTTTAAATATGCTCGGTTACGCTTCTCTGTTATATCTAGGACTCTAGTCAAGATTTACAAGTCTCGAATTTATTAATTAATCGCACCAAGTTGTTCGCGAGTCGAGTATACAGCGTTCGCGCGCGATGCGATCTCAAGGATGAAACTCGAAATGATATCGAGGATCGAACGCGGGCGGGCATTTCTTTACTTTCTTGACGGTGGGAGTTGGGTCTGGGCGGCAGGTAGGGCAGAGAGACGAGTCTTATTACGACGAGGAGAGCCGGGCATGCTGGTGCAATCAAATAAATTAGTCGGAATTACGCGGGCCGCGGAGCCAGCCGGTGGTGGCGCAGGCGTTCACCACCGCTCGTCCTCGCCACCAATTAGCAGAGCTTTATCCCGCGCCGAGTCCTCTACATACACACGTACACGTACGTGTGTATATATTTCACGTAGGCTGGATATATTCCGAGAAATTCGCGGCTGCTTCTCTCGCAGGCGCCGCCGTGGTACCATGCACGAGTCTTTCGAGCATCGCGCAACCCTCCGCTGAACGCGCGAGATGATTTGCGAAGTATTGAGAGAATTTATTAGACTGACGGATAAACGAAGAGCGACGGTACGAATTTTAACGTATGATCACGTGGCGATCGTTTGTCTCGGTTATTTATTAAATGGCGGCTCGTAAGACCAATTATCGGGGTACGGGCTGCGTGGGGAGTCGCGGACATCCCGCGCAAACTTCCAGCCTGCGATTCTATACCTCAAAAGAGCTTGATATCACCGTGGCGTAAATCCGACGAGGCATTTTGTAGAAACTTTGAGTCATTGACTAAGAATTGAGCACTTCGTACGATAATAAAACAATAAATTGAATATACATGTAATTGGGGGGAGGGGGATACGTATTGAACAAGAATACTTTCATTAAGGAATAAAATTATCGCACTGAGAAGAAATGTATTAAATTTTAATATTATATTTGAATAGTGCCAACTAAATATTTATTTATAGTAAATAAATATTTGCTTAGTAAAAAGATATGATTGTTAAATCAAATTAATGGTTCTTGTGCCAAATAAATATATCTTTATATTTAGTAAATATTTATATCAATATGCGTTTCAAAGCCAAATCGAGTCCAAACACTAGGTATAATATAATTGTGTATCAAATTCTTTATATTGTATTAGGTGTTAAACTTAATTTCTGCCGTTTTTCGTCTCCAAAATTGATTTGTTTCGAAGGGAAGATGAATGAATACCTTAATCAAAGTAATTTCCTCCATTTTCTACTTTATTACTAATTAATAATATTTTATTAATAATACTTTGATTAAGGTATTT
>NW_017300343.1:133534-136688 GCF_001594075.2 Trachymyrmex cornetzi
TATCGGATCCTTATCAATATTTCTTAGTTACTAAGTTACATCAATGTGCTTCCTAGAACACTACATTATCGTATGTTTTTTACCAGTACTAGCTTAATTATAAATACAGATATAAATTAAAAATTGAGATTAACTTACATGATATAATGTTAGTATGTGCGAAAATCACGTTAATCGTCATGTCGATCGTCAACAAGCAAATGCCCTCGTTTACAACTTGCCGATTATTTTATCTTCAGTATACATATAATTCGCATGACCGTCAATTATTAAATATTTATAGTTGGTAATATTCAATCAAACAAATTATTTATTAAAATTTTAAACATTCTTTCCAGTGCGTTAGATTGCGATGTAATTTTGACAAATTTTCCATTGCTAGTTTATTAATATTGCTTGCTATACATATTTTACCTTAAATAGGTAAGCATTTGTAAGAATTAATAATAAAAATATATTAGACTCTCTTTATAATAATGATGTGTGAAAGACATCTTTATGTGAAGAATTTACCTACCGTGAGCACATTATTTAGTCGCGCAAATATATTGCTTTCGCAAATATATTAGTTTTCGAAGAAAATATTTGTTAATCGTTGCGCAATTGACTACGGAAAGTGGATTAACACGCGCTCGCCATTTTGACTCCGCTCTCTAAACTGCTCCCTGCATAATGTACACGCGGGAGAGTGTCGTAATCTGCTAACGAGCCCACGATCCTCGTGGGAGTTGGCGACGTTGGTGAGGGCCAACAACCGGCGCGAACCGGGAAAGAGAGAGAAAGAACGGTAATAGCAGCAACATAGTATCGTACAGCACAAACGGCAACGCGATGCAAACGGTTACCGCGTATTCTTGCGTGACGCGTTATTAGCCGATTGGCTCATTAATCGCTCCGTCGGTCCGAAACAAGCCAAAGTCTCAAAGCCTCCTTCCCCTCTACCTATCCGTTCGCATAGGAAGTAATTGCTAATCGCTAATTGCGAGCGCAAACACTCCATCCAATTAACCCCTCCCGCGAGTGCGGCTCGTCCATAGCTGGAGCGATGCAGCCACCCTCTCGGTACTAACTTACTTCAAATTCGAACAACTTATGTCCCACCTGCAATAGATATGCTTCCTGCGGCTCGAATGAGTTAAAGGCGATTGGGCTTTATTAGGCGATCGTCGTGCACCAAGAAAGGTGCACGACGATCGTCTAATTATCAATCTAATTGCTCTAACGTGAGCCGCGGATCAAAGATGATATTTCACGAACGAAGTGATATTTACTTGTTATTGTTTTATTGTTACTACACTGAGAAAAATAGTCTGGTTGGATTAAACAGTAACTCTGGTGGAAAATAGACGAATCAGAATTTTCTGATTATGTCTATTAGAATTCTAGTTGAGATAACTAGAATTCTGATTAATATAATTATTCTGGTAAAAATAAGAATTCTAGTAGATTTTATCAGAAATATGGTATCAACCAGAATTCCGGTTATCTCAACTAGAATTCTAATAAATTTAACCAGAGAAGGTGAGAGAGAGAGAGAGAGAGAGAGAGAGAGAGAGAGAAATTTCTGATTCGTCCATTTTCAACCAGAAATTTTTTTCAATGTATAATTTTTAGATTTTTTATGTGATACCATCTATTTTCGCGGAAATTTCACTACAGCACAAATTATTCCAGCAACATTACAATATTGGAACGTTCCAACAATATTGCAGTATTGCTGGAATATTAACATCGATTCTGATTAAAATAAAAATGTCACGTTCTATTTTCGTATAATGACAACCGAGGTATGCACTTCGTATTTACAGATCCTTGTTTTTCCTGTTTAATTGTCACAGAACTCTTTTTACATTACAAAATCGGTATCTACCCAAGTAGAATATAAGTAATCATGACATCAAATTGCAATATTGTAACAATGTTGCTGCAAGCTTTTGTGTTGTATGGATATTCATTGCAGTAAAACGAAAAGCACAAGTGAGTTATCCAAAAGCCTCCTACTTAAAAAGATAAAATAAAAAGCGAAATAAGAAATAAAAGGCACAAGTATTTAATACTTTCATTTTTTAACAGCTATAAAAGATATTTATATTTTTGTGCATATTACATGACAAATAAGTGATTCGTGAAAATCTTTTGATACTTTAAAAACATTTAAGGACTTTTCTACATATTATTATTATTACAAATATAATATTTTCCATTGTAAAATTATTATATATAATAAAATTTTTTTTTCTAACTTTTGATAAATCCAATAAAAATATTTCAAGGATGTTATAATTTTGCAAGCTCTTATTGTATTTATGATAAGTTTTATCATCGACTGCAATAAATGAGAGATACTCCATGTTATCTATTATAGAATTTTTTCAAAATATGTTATTTGTATAAATTTTTATAATTATTATATAAAGCTAAATACTTATATCAAAAATAAGAAACTAATATATATTCACATATATAAAATATTACACACAATATCTGTTTTTATAATTCATAAAATGTAGCTATAAGAATAAAAATCTATCTCATTGAAAGGATTATACGTAGATTATTACGTTTATACGTACATTTAATAAAATGTTCTTATTGAAATAGTAAGTATTGGGTGTTTAAAAAATTTGTTGTGGCTCTTTCAATTCACTTTGTATAGATGCTGTTGTCAAAAGATATCTTGTACACACGCAGTTAATTAAGGTAGGAAAATTACTGAGGAATTCCCTCGCCCTCCTGTTAATCGGATATTTTCCACCGAACCGGCGCGCGTTCCCCTTGGTTTATCCCGAGATGGGGTAAAACAGATCGGTCACGGGTGATCTCCGCAGGTATCACCTGTTAACTCGCCGCCGGTCCTAATCGTTATGAAGGCGCCAGCGTCATATGCTGCACGGTGAAAAGAATGGCTCATTTCCTCGCCCCGTCGTATCTTACACCCTTCTTCCCCTCTTCCCCGTTTCCTTTCCTCGCTGCAACTTAATGAAATTTCGTCTCGGACAAAAATGCGAACCGGCTCGCGCGAGGCGGATAGAAAGATGGAAAAGGGGAAGACGGAAAGGGAGTACGCGAGGGGTGGGAGAGACCCCTTTCGATCAATTAAGGCTAATAAATGGCGTCGGCGGTGGGGTTGTTGATGGCGAACGGCCATAGGGCC